>NC_054701.1:40898517-40958517 GCF_016097555.1 Gigantopelta aegis
GTGTTAAACCAAGAAATGAAAAACAGATTTGAAAGTAAACAGGTATGAGAGATCAACACAACAAATACCTAAAATAAAATCTTTGAATAGACCACGGAAACAGTGTATGGAGCTGTGATAAACAAACCAATATTGTATCGAATCATCAATAAAACAATTTTGTTTAAATACATATTTGAAAACATTGCTACATATCGATGTTTGTAGTAGGCGGGATTTAGCTCAGCCATTTGAGAGCTCGCTTGAGGTGCCTGCGTCACAGGATCAACCCACCACGGTGGATTCTTTCAAATGATTGGGGTTTTTCTCGTTCCAAATTAGTGTACCACAACTGGCCAAAGGCCATGGTGTGTGTTTTCCTGTCTGTGGGAAAGTGCATATAAAATATTCCTTGCTGCTAATGAAAAACAAAATGTAGCGGGTTTCCTCTGATGACTAAGTATCAGAATGACCAAATATTTGACATTTATAGCCGATGATTTATTAATCACACCCATTGGGCTATTTCTCGTTCTAGCCAGTGCACCACGACTGGTATATCAAAGGCCGTGGTATGTGCTATCCTGTCTGTGGGGTGGTGCACGTAAACGATCCTTTGCTACTAATGCAAAAATGTAATGGGTTTCTTCTCTAAGACTATATGTCAAAATTACCAAATGTTTGACATCCAATAGCCGACGATTTATTAATCAATGTGCTCTAGTGGTGTCGTTAAGCAAAACAAACTTTTTTATTAATCAATGTGCTCTAGTGGTGTCGTTAAACAAAACAAACTTTTTTATTAATCAATGTGCTCTAGTGGTGTCGTTAAGCAAATACAAACTTTTTAACGATGCTTGTACAACTCGTTTTGAAATTCCCAAGAGATACTGAATATGTCCTGTGTTCGCCACTCTCAAGGAAACCGATGATAATGTTTCCACCCCTGCACCGTGATGAAGAAGAGCACACGCACTCGGTACATTTTTACTCATGGTTAAATGACGTCGAACATTTGATTCATTATAGGGCCTAACCTTGTTGAATGTTCTTGTTTGGGGAAAACTTTGCATCCTTGTATTTTGGTTTTGAAAAACTTAAATCCAGACTCAAGACTTTAGAACAAAGCTTTGTGTCGTGTGTGTGTGTGTGTGTGTGTGTGTGTGTGTGTGTGTGTGTGTCGTGTGTGTGTGTGTGTGTATGTGTCGTGTGTGTATGTTTCGCGTGTGTGTGTCGTGTGTGTGTGTGTGTGTGTGTGTGTGTGTGTGTGTGTATGTGTCGTGTGTGTGTGTGTGTGTGTTCGTGTGTGTGTATGTGTCTGTCTGTCTCTGTGTGTATGTGTGTGTCTGTGTGTGTTTGTGTGTCTGTGTGTGTGTGTGTGTATGCATGTGTGTGTTGTGTGTGTGTGTATGTGTGTGTGTCGTATGTGTGACGTGTATGTGTGTGTGTATATGTGTGTATGTCGTGTGTGTGTATGTGTTGTGTGTGTATGTGTCGTGTGTGTTTGTGTATGTGTCGTGTGTGTATGTCGTGTGTGTATGTCGTGCGTATGTGTTTGTGCGTATGTATATGTATATGTGTGGCGTGTGTGTGTGTGCGTGTGTGTATATGTGTGTGTCGTGTGTGTATATGTGTATGTGTGTGTGTGTGTGTATATATATGTGTGTATGTGTATGCGTGTGTGTATGTGTGTACATGTGTGTGTGTGGGTGAGGGTCTGTCTGCGTGTGTATGTGTGTGTGTGTGTGTGTGTCGTGTGTATGTGTGTGTGCGTGTTTATGTGTGTGTATGTGTGTTTGCATGCGTGTGTGCGTGCATTCGTGTGCGCGCGCGTTTGTGTGTGTGTGTGTGTGCGTGCGTGCGTGTGTGTTTATGTCATAATTCACCCAAAAAAATCCCACTTTCTAAAGTTTAATAGCGATGGGTTAAGATTTGCTTGCCTTTCATCAGAGGCGACTACAGGATTTTGGGGGTCAAAAAATTATTTTTAAAAGGGCAATTTGTGTGTGTCAAAGCCAAATGAGCCAAGATCTGTAGAAGGGTTCGAGAGCAATCTTTTTTATATATCAGCTCTACTGGTCTACCAATCATAGTTATAGACGAATGGCGCTGATTTCAATCAGATTCGGTTCGGGGATATGTTCTCTGGGAAAGTTTGTGTTGTATATTGTGGATGATTATTTTTGTTTTAAAGTAATTAAAAAGGCAATTTCTAACGGGCGGGGATTCACGGGACCCCTGTTATCCCCTCTGGGTCCGCCAGTGACCATCACTCTTTGGACACTCATAGCTATATATAGTTTCCGTGTAAGTGTGTGAGTGGCAGTCCTCCTCCTTGCAAAATAGGATTTAAAGGCATACTGTCACGGATTTGAGGACCTTAGTTCTCTAAACATGGATAATAACTAAAAATTACATTAATTGTTGGAAAACAAATCTAGCTATCGCATCACCTTAACTGAACCATGATGGAGTGAAATCCATGTCAACCCTCTCGGCAATTTTAGTTTTTGAATTATGGACCATTACCATAATTCAATTATTTTTACAAAATGTCATTAATAAATGGAGTATGGTGGTTATGAAGATGGTTGAATAAAGTACATTTAGGGACAAATCAAATTATTTTTCTTGAGGTAATACTTTGTTAAACCATTAAATAGGTCAGTGGTCTGTGACAGTATGCCTTTAAAGATATTTTATCGCTATTGGAAGTGTCAGTCACGTTATAAGCACAACACTTAGTAGTTATTTGTGACAACAGACACGACTTTGTTGAATCACCCTACATTGTTGAGACATTCTTTTGCTGCTTTGTTCAGATTTGAAAGATTTAAGGCCGTGCATTCGGGAAACCGAATTTGGTGTATTCTAAACGGTACTACAAAATAATTATTATTAGTCCAAATTCTGTCCACCTAAAACGGGATAGGAATTATGTGGCTTGTGCTACAGTTTTTTCATCAGACGCAATAATTTCCATGAGATTGCTCGATTTAGCATCAATATTTACTGCTGAAATTTGGGCAATCATTAAAGCCCTAGAACATATTAAGGATTCATGTGCTTCCAAATATATTATTTTTACAGACTCACTTTCGTGTCTCCAAGCTCTACAGTACATGAAATTGGAACATCCCTTAGTTGGGATGGTGGTGCGAAAGTGTGTCTTTTTTCAATTGCCAATAAAGATGTTATATGTTGTTGGGTACATAGCCATGTTGGCATTAAGGGTAACGAAAAGGCAGATGTTGCTGCCAAGTCTGCTTTGAACTTGCCCCGTGTCCATGTTGGTGTCCCCTACAGTGATTTTAAATTTCATATTAACCAATATATCTTTTCGACTTGGCAAGATGATTGGGACGGTGCGGTCGCGAACAAGCTTCATTCTGTCAAGCCAGTCCTGGGACAGTGCCAGTCATCCTACAGGCGGTGCAGGAAGGATGAAGTAGTCTTGTGCCGTGACCGCATCGGCCATACATATTTCACGCATTTAAGGACCCTCCTCCTCAGTGTGAACATTGTCAGTGTGCATTGAGTGTGATCATCTTAAGCCGATTAGAAATGATATATTTCGCAACAGAAATGTTTTGGAATCTTTTAAATTCCATCCAGAATTAATTGTAAAGTTTTTAAAACACTTTGACTTGTATACAAAGTTTTATAATATACTTGCCTTGATTTTATGTATTATATTATACTCCCCCCCCCTTCCCCCCCCAGCTCCTTACACTGTGGTTTTACATAAATATATATATTTCCATATACTTACCATCTGTGACACCCAATAGCCGATGTGTATTTTTGTGTTGGGGTGTCGTTAAACATTCATTCATTCAATCATTCATTCACACACACGCGCGCACACACACACACACACACACACACACACACGAACGCACACGCACACACACACACACACACAAATAAACACAGACACAACCCAACCCAACACAACACAACACTACACAACCCCACCCCTACTTGTCCCTGGATTCATGCATTGGTGATACAGTTAACAATTCACGATTGTCCTGTAGGATCGAATCACCTTAGTGAAACCATAATCTGTTTCGTTTTGTTTTTGGTTTTTTCCCATTCCAACCAGTGCCTCACGGCTGGTATAGGCCTATCAAAGGTCATTGGATGTCCTGCCTGTGGGGAAAATTATTAATTATGGGTTTAAAACATTTATTGTAAAAACACATTTATGGAAATTAAACACAAACTAAGTTTCTTTGCAGATTATCATCACATTGTACAGATTAAAGTTCGAGGGGTGAAGACACAATTCTGGAACAGCCAAGGTATGCAGTACCACATGAAGTAATCGATAATGCACTACACAGAGACGATAGGCAGAAATGATGGTGTGTCACCATGGCTTTTCCATCAATTGCCTTTATTAATTGTGTACCTATCAAAACAGGAGATTTAACGCACACACACACACACACACACACACACACGCACGTGTACACTTCCGCGCACACACACACAAAATTATACATAACACAATATTTTTAAAATCACACATATTTTTTGTTAATGGTCTGCCAGAATTCCAATTAAACTAAAAGCTAACAGATTTGGAAATAAAAATTAATTAAAGGCATACTGTCATGGATTTAAGGACCTTATTTCTCGAAAAATGGATAATAAATAAAAATTATGAAATCCATGTCAAACCTCTTGACAATTTTAGTTTTTGAATTATTATGGACCATTGCCATAATTTAATTATTTTTACAAAATATCATTAATAAATGGAGTATGGTGGTTATGAAGATGGTTGAATAAAGTACATTTAGGGATAAATCTAATTATTTTTGTTCAGGTAATACTTTGTTAGACCATTAAATAGGTCAGTGGTCTGTGACATTATGCCTTTAAAATGCTCAGGCAATGGAGATTATTTGTTCTAGCCTAAAATGACGGAATTGCCCGAGGAATTGATTTCGGGAGTTCTCGTTTTATTTCCAAGAAGTCGTAATAGGTTGTTGTTGCCAATGTTGGCTTCGACAGTGGATTGTGTAACGATTGTCGTCTGACATATTTGTTGTAAGTATACCAGTGGACTTTATATTCAACGGTTATTGTTGCAGCGTTATATGGAGGTTGTGATGTGGGTACAATGGACCATGGTTCATTTTATTAATTATACAATTCGGTTGTGATATCGTATAACACTTATTATCGTTCAATTGTCAACAGAGGGCCCACTGTCCGTTTAAGAATTATATTATTCCCATTTTCTGTCTTCTGTGTAAAATTGTTTTATTTCACTCGTAGAATAATGCGCGTCGGTTAGCCTCTCGCACAAATTTTAGATGATTTATTTGGCTAGTATCACATTAGGAAGGACTTTCCTTTGGCACTGTCACTAACCCTAACCCTAACCCTAACTCTCTATGATAAGTATTTATAATGTTCTTTATATGTGACAGTGCCAAAGGAAACTCCTACCCTACATTATGTCAAGTGCCCAGTTTCGGGAGGGACGTAGTAACTTGAGACTTAAACTTGTGATCATTATATATATACATGTATGTCACATGTTACATTAGTGTCACTGCAGTGTTCGAAATAAGCACTTGTCCGTTTGTCCTGACAAGTGAAAATCTGCTCAGACAAGCAAAATGTACCATAGTGGTTGTCCAGTGGACAAGTAAAAATGTTCAATGCAGTTTAATTTTGAGAAATCAAAAATACTGTCCTTGTACTTGAATAAAACAAAACATTTATTTGGACAAGTGAAAATATTGCTGGACAAGTAGATTTCACGATGTTCTTGTCTGGTGGACAAATGAAAAATTCTGTTTATTTCTATTGCTGAGTGTGATCATTCATACCGTACATATAAAATATTAGCCCGAGTACTCTTGACTGTAAGAGAGCTAGACGGACATTTGAACATAAATACGCTCTCATTACAGTCAGAGGGTACTAGACGTTTCGCCCCCCCCAGCCAGTTCGCCCCAGTCAATTCGCCCCCAGTCAGTTCGCCCCTACAAAGGTACCAGTTCGCCCCCAGTCATTTTGGGTCATGTTCCTGGCCTGGAAAGTCATGAAATTTTTTTATTGGTCATGGAACGGGCTGAGTGTAATAAAGTTCTGTTCTGATATATCCATACATGTTTGTTTTGTGTTGAATACGAATGCCTGGCTAGGCAGGTCAGGTCAGGTTATAGGGTTTTAAATGCACATTCAGAACAAGCTGTTGTAGCGCACGCCAGGCTAGGCTGGTCGTACACGCTTTTATGGCCATTATCGCGTGTTAATCTGTTAACTGTAATCAGTCGGTGTTTTTTGAAGATGATCATCTTTTTTGATGTTCATGGTTACTAATTAGTGGCCAAATGAACCCCCGTAATAATCCCTCAGTTAGAATAATGCTCACCAGAAGAGGCCATATCGAATTGCTGTTCAAAGCCCTCTTAGGTGTTAGCCGAATATGCATAATCAGCATCAAGGTTATGTAGCTGATTAACCATTGTTTTATTTCTTTATTCTTAAAACAGATCATATCTGGCAGGAATGGATGTTTTAATAAATGTTGATGATGTGGTTTGTGAATTTGTGAAAAAATGTCGGTGTCTACGCTTATTCAGCACCCTACATTTAATTACATCTGAAAAAAATATAACCCCGTATTACAATTCTCATGATTCATGATCAGTCCAAATTGTGGAAGGACAACAACCCCTCCCCTCTAAGAAAAGGAACACACACAACTCACACACACAAACACACTTTAACATCCTCTAAAAAAACTACAATAATTGTTTAAAAGTAACAACTAATTGGGGGTGAACTGACAAATATTTGGGGGCGAACAGGCAAACAGTTGGGGGCGAATCGTCTTGGGGCGAACTGGTACATGGGGCGAACAGGTCAAAGTGGCTGGGGGGCGAAACGTCATGGATTCCAGTCAGAGACCAAGCTATGTATTGTTTTGGCAATTCCCGATAACCAAAAAGTTGGCAAAGATTTCCGCTCTAATACCATAACAATCCTATGTTTGACGTCAAATACCTTTACATCGATCATTTTTGAGTTAGCTGATTAAAAAAAATCCACATATTAATCACTAATACACATAGTACAGAAAGAAATCCGACAGCACCCACATTCAGCTACACTTCGTGACACTCCGTCGCAAGAATTACAAAGCTCAGTGACCTATTTCGTGACGTAGATCACGTGATCGCCCACTGGGCGATTCTGCCCAGTAGACGGAATGGCCAAGTGGCCGATCCTGTGACGCAACGTCACGATATAGGTCGGCGAACTTAGAATCCTGCTGTCCGGAGTTTGCCAAAGCTTAGCTGAATGTGGGTGCTGTCAGGTTTCTTTCTGTAGTGTGTGTATTAGTGATTAATATGTGGATTTTTTTAAATCAATTAACTCGAAAATGATCAATTTAAAAGTATTTAATGTCAAACATAGAATTGTTGTGATATTAGAGCGGAAATCTTTGCCAACTTTTTGGTTGTCGGGAATTGCCAAAAAAATACATAGCTTGGTCTCTGACTGTATTGAGAGCGTATTTATGTCCAAATGTCTGTTTGGCTCTCTTACAGTCAGAGTACTCGGGCTAATAAAATATATGTACATGTTACATTAGTGTGATAATTCATAGTGTATAGTGTATGCACATATTACACTATTATAACTCTTTTTACAGATCTTTACTGGCCAAACGTGTAGTCCTTATATATGTTTTAATTCTGGTGGTACATGTATCTCTAGATATAATGACACAATTTTTTTATTAGTTTTCTGGCAAATTAGTAATGCAACCCGACCAGCCTCGGTGGCGTCGTGGCAGGCCATCGGTCTACAGGCTGGTAGGTACTGGGTTCGGATCCCAGTCGAGGCATGGGATTTTTAATCGAGATACCGACTCCAAACCCTGAGTGAGTGCTCCGCAAGGCTCAATGGGTAGGTGTAAACCACTTGCACCGACCAGTGATCCATAACTGGTTTAACAAAGGCCATGGTTTGTGCTATCCTGCCTGTGGGAAGCGCAACCTGTCGTAAAAAGAGTAGCCTATGTGGCGACAGCGGGTTTCCTCTAAAAACAGTGTCAGAATGACCATATGTTTGACGTCCAATAGCCGATGATAAGATAAAAAATCAATGTGTTCTAGCGGCATCGTTAAATAAAACAAACTTTACTAATGCAACCCCTGCAATTGCCAGCGGTAATCGGCAATGCTGTGGAGATTGCCAGGGAGTTTTTCGTTCTCTGCAGCATTTCTTTGCCGTGTACTATATTGGATTTTTTTCAATATGGATTTTTTCCTTATTGTTAAAAAAAAAATATATTTTGTGAACTGAAAACAGATTAAAAGTAAATATTAAAACCGTAACTGCACCGTTATTACTAAGTATCTGAATCTCAGCGTCATCGGTCATGATCGTAAATACATGTAGTGTTTTCTCTAGCTTGTTTTAGCATGGTGCAGCACCATGCCTCAGTAGTCTAGCACCATCTTGCTAAAACAAGCTAGGAAAAACACTAATGTAAATGAGTAACAACTAGGTCATTGAACTCTGTTGACTGTTCACAGCACACACATTGCAGGGACCACTGGATTGCAGAAGTGTGACAGTTTATACATCGTTGAACTGTGGCTATAGTGTATTGTGGGTGTTTTATTTTCATTAACATACACACTCCTACAAGTCACTTGAATTGTTATGGTGAGCCTGATTATGAGATATTTATAGAAATACATATATATGGAGAGATCGTTCTGATAGTTTAATAAACATTTCTGTCATTTATATTGGCAAAATATGCTACCCTTTTCTGGAGCCTAATAAAACTTTACCTTATTTACTTGGGCTTAAAAGGGGTTTTGGTCTTCATGACAGATTTCCTAACAGAAGTTATTAAAGAAAATTAGTTTAATTCTATTGCGCATTAAATATATTCTGTCATTTTGATATAATTAAAATATAAAGATTGAACTGGCACGTCACTGTGGACAATGATAAATTGTCATCCCCTTGCAACCCCACGTGCACATGTTATTCGTGTGTTAACTGGCACTTTTAATCAACAAAACCGGCCTCGGTGGCGTCGTGGTTAGGCCATCGGTCTACAGGCTGGTAGGTACTGGGTTCGGATCCCAGTCGAGGCATGGGATTTTTAATCCAGATACTGACTCCAAACCCTGAGTGAGTGCTCCGCAAGGCTCAGTGGGTAGGTGTAAACCACTTGCACCGACCAGTGATCCATAACTGGTTCAACAAAGGTCATGGTTTGTGCTATCCTGCCTGTGGGAAGCGCAAATAAAAGATCCCTTGCTGCTAATTGGAAAGAGTAGCCCATGTAGTGGCGACAGCAGGTTTCCTCTCAAAATCTGTGTGGTCCTTAACCATATGTCTCACGCCATATAACCGTAAATAAAATGTGTTGAGTGCGTCGTTAAATAAAACATTTCTTTTTTTTTAATCAACAAATACTGTCACTTGTATGAATAAATCTTACAGCATATTGGCAAACAACACAAATAACAAACTAATCGTTAAAACTTTCTTTCAATCCAGACTTTCAAACAAAATTGCATTTGGCGATTTGGCGAGCATGGTACATGTATGGCCCCCAAAAACTTTCATTATTATTCTCTCTTTTTTTAAGATGAGATAAACAGTTCATGTGACCGGCCTCGGTGGCGTCGTGGTTAGGCCATCAGTCTACAGGCTGGTAGGTACTGGGTTTGGATCCCAGTCGAGGCATGGGATTTTTAATTCAGATACCGACTCTAAACCCTGAGTGAGTGCTCCGCAAGGCACAATGGGTAGGTGTAAACCACTTGCACCGACCAGTGATCCATAACTGGTTCAACAAAGGCCATGGTTTGTGCTATCCTGCCTGTGGGAAGCGCAAATAAAAGATCCCTTGCTGCTAATCGGAAAGAGTAGCCCATGTAGTGGCGACAGCGGGTTTCCTCTCAAAATCTGTGTGGACCTTAACCATATGTCTCACGCTATATAACCGTAAATAAAATGTGTTGAGTGCGTCATTAAATAAAACATTTCTTTCTTTAAACAGTTCATGTCAGCCCTTGATATACAGTGCTAAATGATTCAACCTGCATCTTTATTAATACTGTAAACTGGATTAATATTGCAACATGGGCATTTGGGATGGGTGGGTGTAAATACATACCTTAAAGCAAGCTCATGTGTATATTTCGTGAACAACCAGTGCATGACTGAAAATAGAATGTTTTCAAATCTGTGTCTATGTAATGAGTTGTTTTTAAAAGTTTAATGACACTACAAGAAAACATTGATTAATTAATCATCAACTATTGGATGTCAAACATTTGGTAATTCTGACTTTATAGTCATCAGAGGAAACCTGCTACAGACCTTGCTTTTTAAGATGCGCGGGTGCGATCGCGCTCATACAGCGCACATAATTTTAATCTGGTGAGTGTGAAAAATAACTCACATTACACTTAACAAACAGCGCACGTAAAATAATTTTGTATATTGATTGCCACTATTTACCGTATGTAGCTGATAGAAAGATCTGTTTAATAATACCAGAAAAAACATGTTACGAGAACGGTAGTGTCTACGCCAGATTTTAATATATGACTGGTACTTATCTTTGCTATACAAATAGAAAAACACAAGTTTAATAGACATCTTTGAAGACGTACCAATCCAATCAAAATTCTTTGCCTATTTAATTTATTATTAATTTGAAACAGTCCACTTTTGTAAGGTAATAGATCACAATATCTGATAAGGATAACTCATTTATACTGTTCATATAGTTATGACAAAAAGATAAATGGGATTGAATATAGGTAGTACTAAACCAAATAACTTTCGACTGGGTCAAAGTTCGAGGTGCACCCAGCTTTTGATAGAGAAGTGAACACCACAAGTCCTGTGATTGGTTATAAATGTGAGAGTGTTGGTTGTAAAAAATAATAGTTTCATCTGGCTAAAAAAAAATATGCAATTTTATTTCATCTAGTACCAATGTGTCAAGTAGCCTTGTGCTTGAAACATGTATGGGGTACCTGTAAAAAAAAAAAAGTACTCGAATTTTGTGCGGAACTAGGGTAGTCATAGACGCTACCCGTTATCTCAGAAACAAACAGCTTGACCCCCAATTTTTTCTGATTCACTTTAAGTGTGAGGGGTGGTAGTATTTTATATCCGTGGCATTTATGTTGATTGATACGCTGCAGGTAGGAGTTTTAGCCACATATGTTACTATTGTCGTCTATGGGATTTGATTTGGTAGTATACACCCTATAATAGTGGCTTCTGTAGCCTACACAAATGAACTCGTTACGGAAATCAGCGAAGTCGGTAAAATTTTCTTGATTAGTTCATAACTGTTAGCCTACAAAACTTACGTAAGATCCCGAAAATGGCAATTGTGTAATTTTATACTTTCTTAAAAAATTGTTTAATAAAAATAAAAATAAAATAAAATTAGACAGAATAATAAAAAGAATGAAAAGAAATGATAATAGGTATGTAGGAATAAGCCTAGCTATATTTTTTTTACGTCTATTATTTTTATTTTTTATCTTTAAAAAAAAAATCAAATAAAACTTAATTTAGCCAGAGGTTAATGAATGTGCATATGTTATTTAGATATGTTTATATGTACATACTATATAGTAACAGTAATCAATGATCATTTCCGACTATTTAATTTTTGTTTCGTTTGTTAGAAAGTCACAGACCATGTGACTAGAACATGATTTGATGCGCAGTAGTCTGTGGCATATTGACCAATCAGAGCTATCGGGGTCAGATTATATTTACTCTTGGAATTCTGCGCGCACACGCTGGTCTACTTGACAAGTTATTACGTATTGATGATGGGGTCTAAATTTATAGGTTTTTTAATTATCTTTATTATGGCATCCCATGTTTGGAATAAAATCCTGCAATGACACTACAATTTTCTATTAACAGCAAGGTATCTTTTATATATGCACCATCCCAGACAGGATCACACACACCACAGCCTTTGATATACCAGTTGTGGTGCACTGGCTGGAATGAGAAATAGCCCAATGGGCCCATTGACAGGGATCTATCCCAGACCGACTGTGCATCAAGCGAGCGCTTTTCCACTGGGCTACATCCAGCCCCTTCATTTGTTGTTGAAGAGCTTAAAAGTAAATGTAGCTTACATGCACTACAATGTATATGTGGCGATAAGTTTCTGTTCTTAAATAAATCCATTAACCTGGTTACTGGACTGAAACTGAGAAAGCCCCGGCAGGTGAATTGTGTGTTCAAGACACGATCCTTGGACCGGCTTAGTTGAGCAGTAGATGCACACGTCAAAAAAAGTTATACCATCACCTTAATTGTCATACATATATAATTAAATTTAACTATGTACAGATTTCATTGTGCATACACTTGTATATATATACCACTTACTTATAAATTCTCCTAGGGTTCTTGATTTATTCCCAGGCTTTCATGTTTGACAGTGTTTTATGATCTTGTATATAGGATCTGGTGAGCTTAACACATGGTATTTGTGCATGTGCTAGTATTTGCTAAATGTACAAGGATTATTTAAAAACAAAATTAACCGTGTGCATGTATATTATATTGGACTTAAAAGAGAAAACTGGATGCATATTACATACTTACATACATGTATATATTTACATGTATGTGAACAAACTGGAGTTTCATTGCATTAATTATGTGACTCCATAATAAAATTTAATGTAATTATTTATATACATGTACATACATGTAGTACATTTGTACATGTAGTACAGCTCTGCATAAATGCATGGTACATGTACTTGTAATTATGTAAATGATTCAAATGGAACATGGGATGAAACAGACATTTTTACAGTATCATGATTGTCTTGTTGTTTTGTTTTGTTTTGTTTTGACATACAGTACAGCTTCATGTTTTGACAATACCAGGTTAATGACGTAGTAGGTTTTGCCATGTGAAAGTAAGAATGGGGAACTCCTTACTTGTCCTGGGCAGCTGGTATTCTTAGCTGGTTAGTCAGATGTGAACTTTATCAAAAAGAATACTAGAAGAAGAAAACGTAATTTAACTGATTTTGTATAACTGGATGTATTCTGGTTGGCAGTAAATAATCTATAAATTGTATACAAGGGTTAGAGTTATTGTGTGTTTTATAGTAATCTCTCACATGTGATAGCGGTAACAACTGAAAACTGGGCGATGCGTTTTTATTGGAGTTAGTATATATGTCTATTAGCAGTGTTCGAAATAAGCACTTGTCCGTTTGTCCCGACAAGTGAAAATCTATTCGGACATGCAAAATGGTGGACAAATAAATGGTTAGATACATGTATTTGTCCGGTGCACTAGTAAAATTGTTTTCTTATTTCCATCACTGATTAGTGTATAGCCACAGTCTCAGAATAGTCCCTTTTCTGAAATACTGTTTGATGTATCATACATGTAACCCAACCAATGCAATGTTGCATGCAGTTTTTTATTTATTTTGTTTACTATTTTGTTTGGTGGTTTGTTGTTTGTTATTAATGCATTTGTTTTCAATATTTTGTACAGAATTGTATGTTTTGTTTTTTCAGATGTGTTGTTTGTAACATTATGGGCTCTACGCCCATCCGTACGGTTATTTATCAGCTGAAGAACAATTCGAGTAGTGTGGTGTGGTCTTGTTGTCGTAACGTGACTCTGTTTAGGGGACATTCCAACAAGTTGGGGCTTACCTTCAAAACTATCTGTGAGCAGGTAAAACTGTCAGTGCATGGCCTTCTACATGATATACTAGTAGTTAAATACAAATAATTTTGTTGTATATTTAGTATTCAAACATTTTAGATAAAGGGACTTCATGTCTTGAGTTTGCAGTCATCATAAGATATTTCTGACCCATAGAGCCTTTTTAATGACTAAAATTATACATTAAATACATTGTCTTGTTTAGAATACCAGTGTCTGTATACAGGGCTTCTAGATCATAGTAGCCCCAATCCCATGGCTAGTGATATTCAATGTTGGGCTAGTAAATAACTACTACCCCAAAAAAAAGTCAAATGTTGCAGTTAAGTCAATTTTGTAAATATGAATACCCATCCCCCATCCCAACCCCCAATGTTAAGTGTTTTTAAGCTCCATCTTCCCCTTTAGGTAACATATCTGATTATTGCTATTATTAATTTTGTAAAATTGTATTAACTTAAAGTAAAGTAGGGTAGTGAATTTTTAATTGTGGCTAGTAAATTTTTTAAATCACTGATCTCATGGCTAGTGGATTTTTATAAAAATCCTAGAAGCCCTGTGTATATCTCCATTGTGTCAGCGGCCATGTGATAATGTTTTTCATTTTACTTCCTAATATATATATTTTTCGTATATAGGTACTAAATTATTTGAAGGTAAAATCTGGTTTGGTCTAGTACAGACATTAGGACGACAACAAACACCTTGTTTATACAAACACTGATATGCTGGACAAGAAAATATTTTTAATTTATAATTTTAGTTGTCAAAAAGGCTCTGTTAGTTGGAAATGTTTTACAATGGAGCTAACTCAGGACAGTCCTTTTAAATGGTGTGCATGTATACAATGTATGTGTTTTAGTTATTGCTGTTCTAGAAATGATTACATGTTGGTGGAGAGGGTTTTGGGGTTGGTGATAAAAATGGTTGTTTAATAGAACATTTGCATTAGGTACCTTGTTCCTGAGCCTTATTTTGTTTTACATGTCCTTGCCGTACCTATATGTACTCAAATGCACATGTTACATGTTTCTTGATAGTTTTGGGTAGAAGAGTGATTTTTTTTTTTAATTTTAAAAATCTGGATAATATAAATTAAATATAAAATTTTATTTATTTATATAACGACACCTCAGTACATTGTTTATATATTGATTGTTTATTTGTAAGTGAATTACAAGTCTTTTTTAAAAAAAATACTTTGATGGATTATTATTCTATCAGGGTTTTAGATCTCATTAATTTAAGCACAACTGGGTTTTTTTGTCTGTTCTGAGCACTCTTAGTCTTAGATCTTGTTAGCATAGTAATGTTAACAGCTGGTAAAGATGTTGCTGAAATCCATTTCAATTTATATCAGTCAAATTAAGTTTTAACATTTTAGTGGTATTGAGGTAAAAATGTTTTTGAGGTTAGCATATAATATTGTTTATACTCAATTTGGGCTTGCTTGTTTCAGGCTGGAATTGACAACTGTACGCTGATCACCCGAATCAAAGAGACATGTGAATATACTGGGGAACTAAACGTGTCCGACAGAATCCTTGCAATCAATGATATCTGCATAGCCGGCTTCTCCGAATCAGAAGTCTCCGAAATTTTTGAAGACCTAGATGTCTCTGAATACCATCTCGTTGTCCAATCGGTCAAGCTAGGAACCGATGACAGAACAGCTAGCGAAATGTCATCGGAGTATCTTCTTCCGAAGGTCAAGCGTAACATGTCCTCGACAAGCTCGCACGGTGCGACATCGCAGGGCTCCGTAGACCGGCCCAAGAGCTCCGGCGCGAACAAGAAGTTAGCGAAAAGCAGCAGCAGCAGTCTCGAACACGACCATCCGGTTTCACCGAGCGTCGTTTCTCCTTTTGAAAGGAGCATCGTCAAGCCAACACCGGCACCAGGTCACAAGAAGAACGCAGAACACAGTGTCGCTCATGCGTATCATCCCCTCGTTGACATAGATCAGATCACGGGTCGAAGCGACGGCACTGCTGCGTCTGCCGGGGCCCACGTCTTCTGCCAGGCGGACGTCCGGCCGCCGGGAGTCCCCATGCCTCACCAGTGGAACTGGGCCGGCCACGAGACCAGCTACTCCTACAACCGGACCCAGTCCCTCCCCGTGTCATGCGATGAGGACATAGGTCTGGAGGAGATCACGTGCGAGGTGCAGTCTCTGCCCCTGCAGTCCGGAGCTGCTAACCAGTCGGGTACTGCGGCTCCTAGCTCTTTCTACAGCCAGGACAGCGGGCTGGGAGGATCCAAGCTGCAGGAGCCTGGGCAGCTGGATATCCCTGTGTGCAGGACCCAGCTGTGTCAAGTGCAGCACTGTCTCTGGCACATGGCAGTGCTGAAGTTTCCGCAGCACGTGATCTGGGATCCAGGCACAAAAACGGTCATGCTGGAGAAGAATCCACAGACGGCATACGGATTTCACTACAAGATTAAAATTCATGTTCACGTACGTATATTATTTAGGGGCTGTTCGTTATTATAAGCACTTTATTAAGCATATACTGTACTATACATAACTGTACACTTGAGGGTGAGGACCTTAACGTCAATGTATGATTTTACAACAGAAAAACATTTCAATAAAAATATCCCTTGTAAGATAAAAAATGTTGGAAGAGGGGGAGGGTGTAACATAGAAATACTCTTGGTAAATTTTTTAAAATGCAGGAATGTTTGCTTTTAATACAAATGAAGGCAGATTATTTATTTTTATCCTGTGAATAGTGTGGATTATGGGTGGAATTAATGTAACAACATCATATTGGGTTTGAACAGACGACAGAGAGGTGGAATGTTATTCAGGTTTATTCATATATTCTCATATTCTCGCATCATTCTTTACAGCTCCGAAAATATTACAAATAATTACATCCATTAAGTAATTAAAACATCCACAATTTAATATAAAGACATCTATAAAGACATCTACAATATTCTACATTTAATTCATAAATCACATATTAAATTCAAACTGACAAGAAAGGAAGATTGCCCCTCTTCTAGCAGCAAATCCATCCGAACATCCTCTCTTAATCAAACATCCTATCTTATGCAGTAAACCTTATAGTTTATATAGCCAAGAAAACAATAGAAAGCGCAACGCACGTGCTTACAATCGCACATGCAAGAAATGCACATCTGTATCTCAATACCTGGGTAATCGATAATAACAATACCTAGACTTACTACATGTCAAAAAAATAATTATATATACAAAATTAAACACTACCACATCCTCCCCCCCCCCCCCCCCCCCAAACCTCAAATGACGTCCTCGTCATTTAGATAGCGGTATGTCAACTAGAGAAAGGATACAACCGAGTACTGAACCGTTAACTTGATCAAACACATTTTGAGAAGCAAGCTCTCTAATAAATTTAAGTCGCTGGCGTAACTCTGAATCATTAATAATATGACTCATAATATACTCATTCGACTTATCCAAGCAGGTTTTTCTCGAACCCTCGTAGAACATCTTGGTTCTACACGTGACAAATCTTCAGATTTAGAAGCATGACATCCATTCGATGGTTGACCTAATTCAACCATTTCTACCTGAGTTGGATGTACCTCAGTGTTAGACATATCCGAATGTCCTGAAGCTTCATCCTCTACAACAAGAGTTTCCGAGTCATCGCCCTGAACCCCTTTTGTAGCCGACCCATTTCCAATAGATTCAGAACCAACAACAGAAGTGTCATCAGTAACAGACTTCACAGTATCAACTACTACCTCAATCATATCAGAATCAGAGTCACCACAGTAATCCACATTATCAGGAAGATTTTGACTTCGGGATACCGATACTGGATGCTTTGTTGACTTTGTAGGCTTAGCTACTTTAACTCCCTGCTTTTCAGAATAAACAATGACCCTATTGGTAACAAATGGTTTCTATGTAAAGTTCTTTTCCTTCCATGTCCTGGCTCAGGTTAAACAATAAATACGGGGATATCAATATTGGGCTGGTCTACAACTATATACACATCCGGATCAAAACGATCGGCCAATTTATGTCTACCATCAAACGCTAAAGATTTAACTAACACCCTATCACCAACCACAATGGTAGCTCCACAAACTCAAACCCAACTTTCTGTCTCTCCTGAGCTTTCTTTGACGCTACAAATGTGTTTATAAGCATTGCTGAGATGCTCCCGTAATGCCTTAGTATATTCAAAAATGGATTTACACCCTCAGTTTATTTCTATACCAAATGCTAAGTCAATGGGAAGTGTTGGTTCTTGCCCAAACATCAGAAAAAATGGCGATTGCCCAGTTGACTCATGACGAATGCAATTACATGTATATGCATGTACCAGGGGCCCTATATGATTTTTCCAGTCCTTTTTCTGATCAGGATTTAGTGTACCCAACATATCACAAAGAGTTTTGTTAAACTGTTCGCACATACCGTTGCCCATCGGATGATATGGCGTAGTTCTCGACTTTTTTATGTTAAGAATAGTACACAACTCGCCTATCAACTTTCCAGTAAAATTGGCACCCTGATCAGTATGAATTCTTTGGGGAATACCGTAATGAATTATGAAATTCTTAAAGAACATCTCTGCTGTTGTCTTAGCCGACATGTTTTTTTTTGGCAATGCCAAGGCATACCGGGTAAAATGGTCTGTAATGACGAGTACATACTGTTCATCACTTTTAGATTGTTCAAGTGACATGAAATCCAAACATACTAATTCTAACGGTAGTGAGGTTGTAATGCTCACTAATAGAGCTCTCAAATTAGTTGGTGATTTCCTCCTTAGACACCTGCCACAGCTTTGTATAAATATTTCAACATCTTTTGACATACCCAGCCAGAAAAATCAATCTCGCAATAATGAAAAGGTTATATCTCTACCAGGATGACCAACGTCTGTATGACAACCGTGAAGTGCTAATTGAACATGAGACTTTGGCAATACCAACTGCCGTCTTTTCTCATCATTAATTACAACCTCTCTATAAAGAACACCATGTTGTAAAACAGACTATTAAATATTCTTAGCATTACAGGATTATGCCTTGTCATAGGAACCTCAATCCTCTTAGGCCTTCTGTCATTTCTAACCAAATTTATCCGTGGTCGTAAATCGTCATCTCGTGACTGTACCATTCTCCAGTCCTGTTCAGTCATATTTTGAATACTCTGTCCTTCGTCAACATCATCCTATACTGACGCAGACATACACAGAGATTCTACATATGGCTGTGTCTCTATAATACTACATAAGGCTTTTACCGACTCTTTATCAATATGTTTTCCATCTTTTGCCATCAAACAAGGCAACCTACATTTGTAGATAGTCCATCGGCATCAGCATTATTTGTTCCTGATCGATACACCAACTTAAAGTCATAAGCAGCCAAAGCAGCAAGCCAACGATGACCTGTGTCATCGAGTTTAGCTGAAGAGAGAACATAGGTCAATGGGTTATTATCAGTGAACACGGTGAAAGAACTTCTGTACAAATAATCGTGAAATTTCTCTGTCGCTGCCCATTTTAAACAGAGAAATTCTAAATGATAAGCAGAATCATTCTTTTCAGACTTGCTTAGCCCACGACTACCATAGCTAATTACCCTCTTTTTGCCATCTTAATGATTCAGAGTTACGCCAGCGACTTAAATTTATTAAAGAGCTTGCTTCTCAAAATGTGTTTGATCAAGTTAACGGTTCAGTACTCAGTTGTATCCTTTCTCTAGTTGACACACCGCAATCTAAATGACGAGGACGTCATTTGAGGTATGGGGGGAAGTATGTGGTAATATTTTTTGCATGTGCGACTGTAGGCATGTGCGTTGCGCTTTCTATTGTTCTCTTGGCTATATAAACTCTAAGGTTTGCAGCATAAGATAGGATGTTCAATTAAGATAGGATGTTCAGTTGGATTCGCTGCTAGAGGTGGGGAAATCTTCGTTTCTTGTAAGTTTATATAGCCAAGAGAACAATAGAAAGTGCAACGCATGTGCCTACAGTCGCACATGCAAGAAATGCACGTCTGTATCTCAATACCTGGGTAATCGATAATAACAATACCTAGACTTACTACATGTCAAAAAAAATTAAAACTATGTACAAAATTAAACACTACCACATTAATGTGCCTGTATTACTCTTTTTTTTTAAAGAACAATTGACTGGCTTATCAAAAGTTAAAGGCTATTATAAAGTTAAATTTAGAGTATTTTGAAACCTTTATAAGAAATTACTACTAAGATGAGATTGGTGGGTTGGGGGACGATCAACAGGAACTGGATTTTTTAAATATTTTAAACTGCTATTACTGCTATGGCTTTTACAGCATTTGGTCTAGATAAATTCAGGCCTTTCCCCAGGATTTGTTTATGGCGTTTACATTTTAGCATGAACACAAACCAAGCCAGAATAAGTGGGGTAGTGTGTTGAAAACAATTAAGTGTTTGTCTTCAATCCAGAAAATCATCTTTTTATTTTATTTTTAAATTAAAATTACTATATTGAATTATTTATTTTATATTTCTTGAATTGTTTTTATTTTATTATTATTATTATTTTTTATATTTTTTTTATATATATATATATATATTTTTTTATGGTTATTATATGTCGGCATTCTGTTTAGACGAGGTAATGTTCTCGTTGGATGAAAATTAAAGGTGAGCGACTCCGACCTTTTTCCCCAATTCCCCCTCATCCCTTCAAATAAATCACAGGAAAAAAATCCACTAAAGACATTTGAAAGCTTGGTTACCATATATCTTTGTGTGTTAGTTGACTATGGATAAGCTTGCCCCTTATTTAGCCCCTCAATGTCTGGTACAAAAAAGATTGGTACAATGTGTTTTATGTAATTGGTGCTGGGGTGTTGTTAAACATCTATTCTAGTCTATTTATGTAATTGAAGCGGAGATAATGTCAGCCTATCATTCACAGGCATTCATTTTGGTGAACCAGTTAGTTTTAATACTATATTTTAATTAAAAAAATTAAAATCTGAATATTTTTTCTTAATATACTACTCAAAAGAATTTAAGGGTCAAAAATTTATAACCAAATAAGTTTCAGAGTGTATTAGATTGATGATGTAAACTACACCAAAAATTTAATTTATTGTTCCATATTTACAAAAAAACACAAATAAACGTCACTGTATACAAGAAAGTCACATGACATGCTGTCAAAATTGAAGGTTGTCAAACATGGATTTTACACATTAGAACATTCGTTTAATAGTGTGTGAATCCACCCCTGGCGCAAATACACTCGACGCATCGTTGCCTCATGCTGTTGATCAGACGTCTGAAGAACTCTTGGGGAATGGCCTGCCACTCTGCCATAAGAAGTTGACCCAGATCATGAAGGTTGGCCGGAGGGGCATGGTTATCCCGAACTCTCCTGCCTAATTCGTCCCAGGCGTTCTCTATTGGGGCCAAGTCAGGCGAATATGCTGGCCAATCCATCCTGGCGATACCTTGTTGTCTGAGAAAGTCCGTTACCACCCTGGCGCGGTGGGGTCTGGCATTGTCATCCTGCAGAACTGCCCCGCCGCCAATCTGCTGAAGGCCTGGGAGAACCAACGGCCGGATAATCTCATTCAGATAGCGGATTCCATTCAGATTGCCATCCACCACATAGAGGGGGGTCCTGTGGTGGATAGAGATGCCGCCCCACACCATGACGCTGCCACCACCGAACCGGTGACGTTGTCTAACGTTAACGTCAGCGAAGCGCTTCCCAGGACGTCTGTAGACACGAACCCGACCGTCGTTGAACTGGAGACTAAACCTGGACTCATCAGTGAACATCACTCGACCCCACTGAACATGTTGCCACCGCAGATGAAGTGTGCACCAGTGACGTCTGGCCGTTCTGTGACGTGGTAGGAGTGGTGGTTGAACAGCCTGGCAACGGCAGCGTAGATTATTGGCTCTCAGACGATTGCGTATGGTTTGATCAGACACTCGAGTTCCAGTCGCAGTCGTAATCGGCGTGCAGTGGTTGTGCGTTGACGTAGAGCCATATTGGTGATGTAGCGGTCCTCTCTATTTGTAGTGCTTCGGGGTCTTCCCGAACGTGGACGATTTCGAACAGAATTCGTTGCTTGGTACCGTTGCCACATTCGGCCAACGACACTCTGACTGACACCAAGTCTCAGAGCAACATTTCTTTGCGTATTGCCATCCTGAAGCCAAGCAATAGCCCTTCCTCGATCTTCGATAGTCGGTTGAAGTCGTACCATTGTCGAATTTGGAGTGTGCACCGTACACGAACGCAAGCTCCAATTATACGGAAATTCAGCTTATGGGCACTTAGCAGACCTTTCGCTTTCGCCCTAATTTACGTGCAAATGTAAGCATGTTTTCGCCATTAGAACTAGTCGACAGTGTCAATGACAGTGGATTTTAATTCATTTATGGGTTGCTTAGACCCACTTTCGTCAAAATGGAACAATACCATGCGTGACATTATGGTCTAGCTAATATAATTGACATTCAGAAAATAATGTCGAAAATATCGTCTGACCCTTAAATTCTTTTGAGTAGTATATATGTGGGATAACACTGTTCTGACCTTTTTATTTTGTTCAACTGAATCAATCGCTTTGATATCGTCGGCTGATAAAAGTAGTTTTGTTTTTATAAAGGCGGTGTAAATATTATTTGGAACCAGTATCAATAATTGTAATGCTAAACACAACTTCCCGGGGTTTTTATTTTAATTTTAATTAGCGGTCTTATATCTAACTAAATAAAAAGTTTCTGTCTTTTATTAAGAATTAATGTATAAACAAATGACAGTGAATGGGCACAAAAGACGGAACGTGACATATTTGGCGCTAAATAAGTGTTTCTTCCAGGCGGGAAATGGCCAACACAATAAAAATAAAATAAATGTTTTTATTGCTGAAATAAAATAGAATTTTTCTTGTGTGTATCAAACAGACTCAAAAAAGAGACTGGTATTGGACATAATAAAAAATACTTGTATTGGATATAATAACAGTTTTTATAAAAATGTTTGTACTCGCCGAAGTCTGTTTCCTTTGTTGTTGAATGGGCAGACATACACAGATCGATGTTTTCAGTGTGTGTGTGTGCGCGTGCGTGCGTGTGTGTTTTGGGAAGGGGGTGTCAGGATAGAAATGGTTGACAACTTAACTGTACTTTAAAAACGTGCTTCAGCTATCGTTAATTAGTTAAATGATACAGGTTATACTGTCAATTGGCATCTTCTTTGATCAGTCTTGCAGCTTGATTACAGCTTGTCGTAGCCCAGTGGTAAAAGCGTTCGCTTGATGTGCGGTCGGTCTAAGATCGATCCCCATTGGTGGGTCCATTGGGCTATTTCTCGTTCCAGCCAGTGCACCACGATTGGTATATCAAAGGTTGTGGTATGTACCACCCTGTCTGTGGAATGGTGCATATAAAAGATCCCTTGCTGCTAATCGAAAAGAGTAGCCCATGAAATGGTGCCAGTGGGTTTCCTCTCTCAATATCTGTGTGGTCGTTAACCATATGTCTGACGCCATATAACCATAATTAAAATGTGTTGAGTGCGTCATTAAATAAAACATTTCTTTCTTTCTTTTTGATTACTTGGCACGGGAAATCCTTTATGCTTATGCTTGAGTGAAAATGGGCAGAATTTTGAAAATAGCAATTAGTAAAAAAGTTAATAGAATAAATAAAAATATTAAAAGGTTAAAGCCAAAGATAAAAAGAATTGACTGCTCGGCCAAATATTTATATAATTTGGAGCATTTTAGAAGGACAGTCCAAAATTAAATAAGAGAAAGAAGAGAGGATCGGACTATTTAATAAAAAAAATTTTTTAAAGTAATTTCGACATAAATTTTTTAACGCAGATCTAAAAGTTTAAAGTCTGATCGATATGTCCACGCGAGTGGCCTCGTTAAGGCCGTTTGGGTGCACAGCTTAAAGGGACGAGATGGGTTGCATCCCGTCAAGAAAACCCCTATATTGACAGTCGATAGACGCTGAAGGTGTAGTGCTGTGCTGAAATACAGATTTTGAGAAGCCGGATCCGTCTGAACGAGAGAGTATCAGACTAGGGTATAGTCCAATCGTCATGGGTTGGTATAGTGGTGCGGACGGGCCCGACTCCGGAGGATACGAGATGGTATCACTATAAAGCAAAGTAAAGTCTAGAAAAAGAGTAGTAGGGGCTGACCCCGCTTCCTATTTCTTCTTAGAGTGGGGCGGTCAATCTTCCATTGCTGCTAGGACAGGCTCGGACATGTAGAGACTAAATGCAAACAACCGTGGCGTTCTGCAGAATGGCCGTCATACGAGTCACGAAAAAAACTAGTCGACTGTCAGACAGAGAAATGACGTGGAGGCAAGGAATCTCGCTAAAAAAGAATCCAACCTGGTGGTGCAGGCTGTCGAAACTAGAAGCGTTCCAGCGTTCAATCAGTTCCAATGGCCGCATACATCCCAATAGAAAACTTCATTTCGCTGACAAAAATAACGAAATGAAGGACCCCCAAGTCGAGAACACGAAAGCACGTGCAGTGTGCACAAGCGAAACAAACACGTCTTACCACGTGGAGCTCCAGATTGGGAATGTTAGGTATTGAGGAAGTGTTTTACCGATGATGGTGATTAGGTGTACTTGAGATAGTGTCGATTCTTTACAATCACACAAATTTTGATTGCAACATGTAATCGACTGCCACACCCGTACTTGTGGTAATTGTTTTTTTTTAAGAAATCAAGGCATAGCGGCAATTGATTTAAGGTGCTTACACACCTTCAAAGCGCTTACTTTACGGTCCACGGCGTGTCGGCCCGCTACACCTTACGGCCCTGGGAATCCCCTTAAATTGTTTGTGTGTGTCTGTGTATATATGTGTGCAAATGTTTTTTGTGCATACAAATATATACATGTATGTGTAATCATTTTGATCAAATGTTTTTATAATGCTGTGTTTCACTGCATCAGGATTAATTTTTCCTTGACAAAGTCAAAAGGAGAGATACAAGGTTAGAACTCTCATTGCCAACCGTGAATTCAAAAAAATGCTGGCAAATTTTATTTTCATTTTGGCAAAATAATTTTATGTAATGATTGATATTTTGTTTGAAAATAACTAGATTTCTGCCACTTTGTAAAGTTTAATGTAATTTGCAGAAACTTTCTGCTTACCCAGAGCTACCTTTGCTGACATGTGCATTACTTTTTCAACAGCAACATCATCAACTTTTGCATTTAGCTTCAATGTTAGATGTTCACATTTTAATCCATTTCTCACAAACTATAATGGAACATGGTTCATAGTTGAATCTATGAATGTTTAACATTTTAAAATCTATCAAATTCAAATTCTAATATAAATTTTCTTTTCTGCCTCAAAGTTGGGTTTTTTGTTGTTGGGTTTTTTAAATATGCATTGAGATAATCATCTATGAGTGCAACTTTCAGTGATGCCAAATATGTTTATTATAGACATAGAGAATAACTAGTTAATGACGTCGGATATCTGCTTTATCCTGTGAAGGTAAGAATGGGAATTTCTCATTCGGCCTGAACCAGATGAAACTGATATCCGAAATCATTAACTAGTTATTATTTTTATCCTGCAGACCATAAAAATGAAGGGGAGAAGCTATTATTTCTGTTATTACGATGACCTGGAGGTCAAATTAGCAACTTTGTAATGTAGCTATGCATGTGACATCATATGAGTGACGTCAAAAGTCGTAATCTGCTAGTATACGTTTATGACTTCTTTTAATCGGTCATCATAATCTGTCAATAGAAACAGTGGTTGCAGAATAAAAAAACATTAATTCCTCACAGTTCTTGTTAAAAGTGATTGGTGAGTAAATGTATATATTTGGTGTTGGTATTTCAGCCACGTGAGACATGCATGTATGCCCTTGTTGATAAAGTGGAAAAGGTAAAGCCAGCTTTCGGAAAACTGGAAATCGGCGACTGGATCAGGTCTGTTAATGGTCATGCTCTTCAGTCCATGGAGGTAATAATGTTTTTGAAATATTTTTTTCCCTGTCTTTATTGTTACAGCGGGCGGGACGTAGTCCAATGGTAAAGCATTGGGATCGATCCCCATCAGTGGGCCCATTGGGCTATTTCTTATTCCAGCCAGTGCACCACGACTGGTATATTAAAGGCTGTGGTATGTACTACCCTGTCTGTGGGATGGTACATATAAAAGAGCCCTTGCTGATAATCGAAAAGAGTACCGGTAGCCCATGAAGTGGAGATGGCGGGTTTCCTCTCTCAATATCTGTGTGGTTCTTAACCGTATGTCTGACGTCATATAACAGTAAATAAAATGTGTTGAGTGTCATTAATTAAAATATTCCTTTCCTTTATTGTTACAGATATTGCTACATAACTTCAAAGCTCATAGCATAACCAGTCCAAATATTTACATTCCATGAATTTGCTCATAAAAATGTTTGAAAATAAATTAGTCCATTATATATATTTGTTTTACTTCATAAATACTATGAGGAGTTGCATTTTTGTATACAATTTTTTGTTTGACTTTAGGGAGGAGGATAATGTTTATGTACTGTATGCATATATATTATTGTCACATCTACAAAATGTAACCACCTTTGTTTAGCAGGCACCTGTTTTAAGGCGATGCGACACAATACGATTGCTTCGTACGAAAATACCCAATTACAATATACAATCACATTACAATTTTCATCGGTTGCTATGCAATCAGCTTTTCTCGTACAAGACACTAGTATCATGTGGCATCACCTTTACATGGCTACTGTGCATACTTTCTAAGTCAAATATCTTAGCCTTGTTTGAATACACGTATATGTGAAATGTCTCATTGTTATTTCAGGCTGACTCTTTGAATATTATCATTCACAAGTCCAGCTCACTGAGACTGGTGATTCAGCGCCCAACTGGAATATCCCAAAAAGGTTCCACCAGCATCAAAGGGATGTTGAAGAATCTCCGACCACTTCAAATGCCACATAGGCCAAAAACCAAATCATCGCCAGGTCCATTGAGACACCCGTCGACCATGGGCCAGCGGACTTCCACTGGGATCACGAACCTGTCCCCGAGGGTGGTGTCTCCCTTAGCCAGTTGTCCCGCGGGTCAGGTTCAAAGCTGTAAGTGCTGTGGGCAGGACAGAGGCTTGTCTCCGGATCGGATGATTAGTAACCCGTTGTCTAGTTCGACATCGTCAGTAGATAACAGTGTAAGGGCTGTGAGTCCAACCAATGGGTTGCCCTTGAACGCGCCTATGGAGTTACCCATACCAAAAGTGAGGATTTTTATATGTGGCAACAAAAGTAATGTCTTTGCAAACTTACTGGTGATGGGGGCCTCCGAGGAAGCGAGGATTCCTTTGGAATCTCATGTGCATTACTCAAGACTCTGTCTTAGGAAGAACGATCAATCGAGAGTGACGTTTGATAAATGGCAGTTCGGGTTGACTGAAAACCGAGACAAAAGTGTCGCACCGGATTCCCCACAAAACACTACCACCAATCAGTGGTTGAGTTTCCCAAATGTCAAGCAGATCAGTGCCGATATTTTTATAATATGGGATGAGAATTTCTTTCATCACTGCAGTCATTTTCTCTTTACTAAGAACTCGGTGTTTCTGATCGCCTTCGATGCCCACAAATTGCTAAATCTTGCCTCGACTGAGATATCGCGCATAGAGAACATCCTTCACACCATTCGGAGCTTTGCGAGTGACTCCGCGCTGGTTCAACTTCATGGAATACTATCGAGCGAGACGGTGAAAGCCGATGAAGTTCGCACGTTGTTCTACACGTCTCACGGCAAACAACTAGGCAGGTATGCCATCTCCATCCCCGATATTGTTTTCCTGCAGAAGGACGAGGACTTGAGCGTCCTCGACGGATTGCGCAGTTCCATCTTCGATATTGCCAATTCGTCTTGTACCACGCAGTCTGTGTCGATGAAGTCATTGCAGCTGTCCGAGGCTCTGTCTGGAACGGAAGGTCGGACGAGGTGTGTCTGGAGTTCGGAGGACCTCGCAGTGCTGCTTCAGTCGGTGTATGACAAGAATTTCCTGCAGAGGTCCACGGCCCAAGAGTTGATTCAGCTTGGAGATCTGGTGCCTGTGTCCATCTCCGGTGAGTTTTGCATTAATGACATTCATACAGGTCATGGAAATACTGCGTAATCACGGAATTTGTAAATGTCATTTTCTGGGCCTGACAAGTCATTGGATTTTTATTTGGGACTTATCATTATTATTATTTTTATTAGAAGAGAGTAAAAATCAGGAAAGGTAAAAATTGTTGAACTTGTCCTGCCTGGAGTTGGTACATGTATATTTTTCAGACTATTATGGCCATTATTGCCAGTTGGCTAAATCACTATTTTGAATGAGGTTATGGTTCATACCATGACAAACAGAACATTGTTTTGGTTACATTGTTTATTTATCCTGTAACCACTGTTTCTATCAGCCAGTTATGATGACTGATTAAAGCAAAGTCATAAACGTTTACTAGCAGATTATGACTTTTGACGTCATGCGCATGACGTCACATGCATAGATGCATTACAAAATTGCTCATTTCGAACTTCCAAGTCAGCGTACAATGTAGCCAAAATAACAGAAATAATGGCTTTTCTCCATAATTTGTATGGACTTCAGGATAAAAACAATAACTAGTTAATGATGTAGGATATCCTACGTCAATAACTATAGTCCCTCCCACAAGGAACACCTCTACTATGGAATTTACTACAAGTTATTTATTTATTAGCCGATTGTTTTTTAAATTGTACACAGTAATAGTGGTTTTTTTGTTATTTTCAAAACACTTTTACTTTTCTTCTTACATCAAACCAAACTGAAATTATTTACAAAAAATTTTTTTGTAAGATGTGACAGACTAGTTATTCTCTGTTTATGTTAGGCCATTCCGGATCTGACCAATACATCATTCCAGTGGACATCCTCCCACGACTGGCTCATCTCGTTCTGTGGGCAGGTGTGGAAACTTCACCCAACTCGATGAGCATCTCGGCTATAGAAGCCTGGACCAAGCTGCTCACCACAGCAACCTTGACACACGGCGAACTTCGGCTTCTGTTGGACAAGAACATTGTGGATAGTGCCACGTTCATCACCTGTTTGGAGAGTCTCGGCATCATATTCAAGATTTCGCCGCCATCGTCGGGAGCGACCTCCGCCGGTACATCATACCTGATTCCGTACTTCCTGGTCGACTGTCATCCGTCGGAGCAGGTTCCGGAGCAGGAGTCAAGTCACGAACTGTTCGTGGGCTTCAAGAAGAGGATCCCGTGGGTGACGTTCTTCCGGATAGTGTCGAGCCTGGGTCTGGTGGCGGAGAGCAGCACCGTCAAGATGAGTGGCCCATGCTGCTGCTCCGTTGTGTTGGAAGGTGTTCCCGTGACGCTGGTCTTCCTCAAGACCCTCGACCGAGTCACGATACTCATACAGAAGTAAGATTTGGGTTTAAAGCCACTGATTCTAGTTGACAGAACAGTGGAAATTTGTTTTGGGGTATTACAGCATTTTGTACCATTAACTTGTATGTACATGTTAACATCAATCTAATTAAAATTAGCTCCACTGGTGAATCACTATTACCTGTGGATCTGACTGAATTACTGTTAACTGTGGATCCAGTTGACCTTTCATTCAACCAATCAAAACCTTACGTGCAAAATCATGCCAGTGAGTTGAAAAGAATTTGAAAACATTCGGGATTATGCCGAGGGTATACAAAATGATTCGGGTGAATTACGAAGTATGCCAGAAACTAATTTCAATATAAAATATTATATAAAATTTGTTTCAAGACGATAAAAAAAATGTGATGGTATAGCCATAAAATCTGTTTATACTGGTATACAATCTAGAGTTTATTACTGCACTTTTCCCCCTGTTTTTTAATGTTGAAATAGACCAACAAGTTTGCCTATTGCATAAATAGTCTCGCCCGATATGTTTAGAATTTGTATTCTCCCGAATAACGCTACCAAAGGCGAAGTGTAATTGTTTAATATTTAAATTGTTATTTATACACATGTAGATGAAATGTCATCTGGACATGGGAGTCCACGCAATGCTGTTAGATCTACTGGTAGGCCAGTAGAGCTAATTTTAATCAGATTGATATTAGCATGTACATATTACTACAACTATTTTCTTATATTATACATTTTGAAAAATATGATGCAGCCGTGTGTGCAGAGGAGCATTTTGGGGTTGAACTACATCCTCTCACCCCCCATGAAAAAAAAAAATCTTTTTTTTTCAATGACATATTTTCTAGGGACACTAAGGTCAGTGAGTTTAAGTTTCTGGTGTGTGCATGCATGCGTATTAAGTGTGATGGTTCATAGGATTGGTCATCATTTGTTAACCCATCAAGTTTTTCCTCATCCCAACCAACTGAACGGCTGACCAAGACTGAATCATGTGAATGGCTGATTGATCGATTGATTGATTCGTTGAACAACCGATTGATTAATTGACTAATTGGTGGTTTGGTTCATTGACTGCTTGATTATTTCAGAGGCCATGGCACACCTAAGGAAAGGGTTGCCCTTGATGTGATGCGGAAGGTGCTGGTTTCCAGTTTGCCGAGAGATGAGGACTGTATATTTGGACCAGCGTGTCCTCTGACGGATAACCACCGCGGAAGTACGGGCCACGCACTGGACATGTCCTGTGCCTCAAACATCACCTGTTCTGGTCTTCTGCTTGATCAGCATCCAACAGTTCGACTGTGGCTGTCATCGGGAAGTCAAGACAATAGCGTGAGTATGGTGGTTATTTAAATGCACTGTTTTACACCATCGGTCTCAGTGGCATTGTGGTTAGGCCATCGGTCTACAGGCTGGTAGGTACTGGGTTCGGATCCCAGTCGAGGCATGGGATTTTTAATCCAGATACTGACTCCAAACCCTGAGTGAGTGCTCCGTAAGGCTCAATAGGTAGGTGTAAACCATTTGCACTGACAAGTGATCCATAACTGGTTCAACAAAGGCCATGGTTTGTGCTATCCTGCCTGTGGGAAGCGCAAATAAAAGATCCGTTGCTGCTTGTGGGAAGTGCAAATAAAAGATCCCTTGCTGCCTATGTGGCAACAGCGGGTTTCCGCTAAAAACAGTGTCAGAATGACCATATGTTTGACGTCCAGTAGTCAATGATAAGATTAAAAATCAATGTGCTCTAGTGTCGTCGTTAAATAAAACAAACTTTACTTTTTTTACTTTTGTTTTACACCTTTGTTGTCGGTGTGTAAAAGCACGACAGGCCTCCACAAACTGCATACATGATAATTACAGTCATGCGTCGGTTAAGTAGTTTTGCTTGGCGATTTACTGTTTGTATAAAATTTACTGAACCATCTGTCCTAGCCATGTATCTTTTATTTTGGTTTTCGGTGATACAAAATAGGTTATGCTAATCAAAATAGGTTATGCAAATCAAAATAGGTTATGCAAATTTGTTTGTCTTTTCATGACACAGTTTTATAACATTTAAAAAACGTTCTAATGGCAAAACATTAAAGTTATGAAAATAAAGTTGTTCAATTAACACATTTGAGCATAAATACTGGGCATTATTCAACAATAAAAACATCTAATATTGTCCCCAAAACGGTTAAAAAATGTAGGGTTTTTTTTACCCCCTTATAAATCGACACCCTTCCCCCAAGTTATAAAATAACATTTTGATGAAACAAATGTGACTCATAGGCAAAGATACATGTGTACGGTAAGCAGGTTTGTGAACATAATACTGCGGATATTACACTGCATGAATTAAAGGATCATTGAATGTTATTACATTACTTGTGAAGCAGTCACAATCATATTTAATGTTTGTTATAAATCACTGTTTGTGGATAATAAATAAGTTATAACATTCGTGGGAGTGTCCTACAAAATTTATGAAACTTCTTTGGCAATTGTTTTATACCCCTCGCTCTCTGTTACTTATGTATGAAGCTGGACCATCCCTTAACTGGGATGGTGATATGAAAGTGTGTCTTTTTATCTGTTGCCAATAAAGATGTTGTATTTTGTTGGGTGCCCAGCCATGTTGGCATGAGGGATAATAAAAAGGCAGATTTTGCTGCCAAGTCTGCTTTGGATTTGCCTCATGCCAGGGTTGGTGTACCTTACACTGATTTTAAATATAGTATCAATCAATTTATCTTTTTGACTTGGCAACGTGATTGGGATGGTGAGGTTGCGAACAAGCTTCATGCTATCAAGCCAGTCTTGGGAAAGTGGCAGTCCTCCTATAGACAGTGCAGGAAGGATGAAATAGTCTTGTGTCGTGCCCGCATCGGTCATACTTACTTGACCCATTCATTTATCTTAAAGAAAGATCCTCCACCTCAGTGTGAGCACTGTCAGTGTCTTCTGACTGTGCGACACATTTTGGTGGATTGTAAGCATTTAACAGCAACTCGAAAAGATATATTTGGACAAAGAAATGTGATGGAATCATTTCGATTCCATCCAGAACTTTTATTGCAGTTTTTACGTGATACTGAGTTTTATTCTAAATTTTAATATTATATATCTGTGATATTTGTATTTTTACACAGTCCTTTACACTGTGTTTTAATTTAACTGTTGAATTTTTATATTGATGTTGATCATCACATTGTTTTTCCATCACCACAGTTTGACACCCAATAGCCGATGTATTTTTTGTGCTGGGGTGTCGTTAAACATTCATTCTGTTACTTATGTTCTTTCATCTTTAACTGCCTGTGACATAGATTGTGTTTTGTGTTTTTTCAGGAGAATATTACCGCTGGTTACAGCAATGAGGATAAGTTGAAGCAAAGCTTCATGACTCTGCCATTCTCAGTTTTCCAAAAGGTCATTACCAGACTGACAATTAAACATAGCAATGACTGGAAAGACCTGGCAGGTGAGTTTCTTACCCTTGTTCATCACACAATATCACGTAGTCTCTGTTATAGTGTGGGTGTGAGACATAGCCTTGTGGTAAAGTGCTCGCCTGATGCGTGGTCAGTCTGGGATCGATCCCCGTCGGTGGGCCCATTGGGCTATTTCTCTTTCCATCCAGTAAACAGTGACTAGTATATCACAGTCTGTGGTATCTGCTGTCCTGGCTGTGAGATGGTGCATATAAAAGATCCTTTGCTACTAATGGAAAAATGTAGCAGGTTTCCTCTCAAAGACTATATGTCAGAATTACCATATGTTTCACATCCAAAAGTCAATGTGCTCTAGTGGTGTCGTTAAACAAAACAAACTTTAACTTTTATAGTATTGGGTAGAGATTGTTTTGACTTGGTGGGGGTGGGGGAATGGGAAAATTACTGTTGTCGATCATATGAGCAAATGTGCATTTATGTGTCTTCCTACAAGCAGTTTGGACCAACTCTTCCTTCTTCGGCAGTGATCCATATTAGTCTAGCCTCTACCCTTTGACCAGTCCAACTCAGTTGACCCTATCAGGAGCTGAAGCTCCCGCTGGTATAGCCCTCTGGGTCACTGAGACATACAAGCTACCTCACTACATTGAGGAATGGACCATGATATGGGGGAAAATAGATGAAAAAGGGGAATTTATCTTATAATAATAATGTTAAAAGATTAAATATTTTATTGTTTTGATATTGACGTTATGACTTGCTGTCATAGGATTGATCGTTTTGTGTGGATTCGTGAAGTGGGTGGGGTGGTTCTTCATTTCAACCAGTTCGTTTCTTGATATAGACAAAAAAACTACAAAAAACATGTGACCTCATTAATGGCTAGTTGAGCTTAAGATAAATTTCAAACCTACATGTAATTTTACATAGTATTTGCCACATTGCTAATAATACTTTCTAGTCACTGTAAACAGTGATAATTTGCAACCCCTCTAAACCAGATCTTCAAGGGAATGATGGAATGAATGAATGAATGAATGAATGAATGAATGAATGAATGAATGGAATAAATGGAATGGAATGGAATGGAATGGAATGGATATCAGCTATTGGGTGATTTCATGGGACCAAGGAAAAAGTCCAGTATTGAGGAGTAACTGGTTTACAAAGATTTTTACTGAAAAAATAGACTTTGTTAAATATAATTCTACTTTCTATTGATATAACAAATGTGGATAAATTATGCACTCATGATAATTCAACACCATGTCATATCACAGTACAAAAATGATACATTGTTGTCATATTTTATATCAAGTCAAGTCAAAGATTTGTACTCTAGCACACTCTTTATTTTGTTAAAAATACGTAAATTATGTAAAAACAATTTGTTGAATCGGCAATGAAAACACAGTGAATTAAATGATTGGTTGTTATTAGATCACTGAGGTAAATATGTGGTATGTTTGCAAAGGCACTGCAATAATTCTTAACTTTACCTAACTGAACAAACATCAAAGCTCCAAATATACACAATACATAAGTTTTCTCTAATTATTTAAACATTGAAGCTGCAAGCCGGACTTTAATTGTTTGTTTGTCAAATGGACACAAACTATCAGGTCTAATTAATATATACCTTTCCTGTTGGTTATCAAGAAAAATGAATGAGTAAGGTTCGAACACATTGTACAGTTGCCATTCTGGCAGTGTGAAAATATAGTGCATATTCTATGACGTCTGTTGCCAGATCTGTAGTTCACGCCAGCACAGATGTGTGTTTTGTCACATTCGATTCAATGCGTTTCATTTTGAACAGGCACCATATTCGCCAGACCCAGACCTGGTGTGTTTTAGGCCTTATGATTGCAACCCATGTAGCTCACATAATCAGTCAACATGATATTCACACATTTAGCAGAACCATAATGAAAGAAAAGAAAGAAATGTTTTATTTACCAACACACTCAACACATTTTATTTACAGTTATGTGGCATCAGGCATATGTTTAAGGACCACACAGATATTAAGAGAGGAAACCTGCTGTCGCCACTTCATGGGCTACTCTTTTTGATTAGCGGCAAGGGATCTTTTATATGCACCATCCCATAGACAGGGTAGCACATACCACAGCCTTTGATGTACCAGTCGTGGTCCACTGGCTGGAGCGAGAAATAGCCCAATGGGCCCACCGATGGGGATCGATCCCAAACCAACCGTGCATCAATCGAGCACTTTACCACTGGGCTATGTCTCGCCTCCACCATAATGATTGTTATTGGTACCATTTACATTAAATATAACACACTGAGACAGGATTATTCATCCAGTGTTACGTGTAGAGGGGATTCTGCCGTATAGGGGTACATTTTAGAAGATTGGTAAATGTCAGGACTATGAAAATGTTTGGGGAGAAATCCAGTTTCCTGGGGTGAGGGGTTTTTTTTTTCTCATGTTTAACGTCCAGGGACCTAATTAACTAAACTCTCATAACTTTGCGATCTCGCAGTGCAATGCAAAAAGATTTGCAAAGAGGATGCTTTTTTGTCTAGCAGAGTCTAAGAGACCTTTGTGAATTAGGTCCCAGAGGCCTAATTCAGTAAACTATTGCAACTTTGCGATCTCGCAGTGCAATGCAAAAAGACTTCCAAAGAGGATGCTTTGTTGTCTAGCAGAGCCTAAGAGACCTTTGTGAATTAGGCCCCAGATTGGCATCCAGTGGCACATGAGACATTGGGAGAGGCACTTCATATCACGTTATAAATGGTTGCTTCTTTCATATGGTTATCAATAAAATTAGTAACGTACTAGTATTTGTATTTGTATTTGACATCATGATTGGCACATGATGTCACATATTACAAGGTTTTACATCTTTCATACTAGGGGCGGGATTTAGCTCAGTCGGTTAAGTGCTCTCTTAAGGTGCTTGCATCGCAGGATCGAACCACCTCAATGTATCCTTTCAACTGATTGAGTTTTTTCTCGTTCCAACCAGTGCACCACAACTGGACAAAGGCCGTGGTATGTGCTTTCCTGTCTGTGGGAAAGTGAATATAAAAGATCCCTTGCATGGAAAAATGTAGCAGTTTTCCTCTCTAAGACTATATGTCAAAATTACCAAATGTTTGACATCCAATAGCCAATGATTAATAAATCAATGTACTCTAGTGGTGTCATTAAACAAAACAAATTTTAACTTTGACATATGTGTCTTCGGCACTTCAGGGCTTCTGGATTATTCTAGCCCCACTCACATGGCTAGTGATATTCAATGTTGGGCTAGTAAATAATTAATTTTGCCATGCCTGACAGCTAGTGAATGTATTGTCAAATGTTGCAGTTAAGTCTATTTTGTAAATATGAATATCCTGACCCCACACCAATGCCCAACGTTAGTGTTTTTAAGCTCTATCTCCCTCTTGAGGTGACATATCTGATTATTACTACATTGTATTATTTAGTAAAATTGTATTAACTTAATGTAAAGTAGGGCTTGTGAATTTTTAGTTGTGGATAGTAATTTTTTTTAATCACTGATCCCATGGCTAGTGGATATAAAAAAAGTAATCTAGAAGGCCTGTTTATAGGAATAAAGTTTGGTCCTTAAAGATGGATAAATGACGGAATCAATCCAGTTTACTGAGGGTCTAGTCTTGAGGGGTTTCACTTTATTGACAATATTTTCATTTGTTCACAGCTCGTATAGGTAAAACCTTGGACGATGTTATGGTGTATGAAGCTGTAGCCGTAAACCACTTGCCAGCAGAGGAACTACTCAAAGAGTGGGGCCGGTCTTCAGAAGGCACGATCGCCAATCTTCTACAGGCACTGAAGGACATGGACAGACCGGACATATACGACCACATAACAGAATATTTGCAGCAGTGAAAGCCAAAAGTATAGAATCGGGTTGTTGTTGTTTTTTATGTCATATAGAACTTATAAAACTTTAAAAACTTAAGCAGAGGCCTTAATATAGGCGTATTCCTGTTGGCTGATCCCAAAACTGCAAATGTGGCAGTGATAAAATATTGTTTAAACCAACTTTAAAATATAGTCTCAAGGCTTTAAAATCAAAATCTCATCTGTACCGAAAGCGTATAGTTGAAGCCTTACGGCTTCAAAGCCTTCACTCAAGGCTTTAAAATTAAAATCTCATCTGTACCGAAAGCATGTACTTAAGCCTTAAGACTTCAAAGCCTGAACTTAAGGCTTTAAAATTAAAATCTTAGCTGTACAAATGGCATTATAACCGAAGTGTGGAGACCTTGCTAAAATATCGCGTCTGGACATAATTTTTTTTATAACTGAGGCCTCATGTCTGTACTCGGCTATAGGAAACAACATGAAGTGCATAAACCAGTTTAAAGTCTGAAACGCATTGTAAACAACTGATACTTTCTAGTACACTGTACTTAAATTGCTTTTCTGCCTTTAATTACCGTGAAAGTTTCTCTACATTTTATCCAGGCAAAAATTACAATGATACAGATTCCACATACTATTACTAGATTGTAACCATGTTATTTATATCATCTTCACTGAGATCATCTGCCATTTTGTTTTCTTTATGGAATACTCTTCAATGAGGAGGGGTAGAAGCCTCCAAAGTATGTGACATAATTAATCTGATGTCATGTCTATCATTTTATACCTTAGCACATGCTATGACGTTGTTAGATTAGATCATCAGCACATCCTCCCACCCTCTTGAAGTGTATTCCATTAAAAAAAAGAAGCAAAAATGGCAGTTGGCAGTTCTGTTTTTGGGCGAAGACTGCACCTACATCACTTCAGTGTTTTTTTTTTTTTTTTATGGTTTTATAAATTTTCTGCATCATTCACATTTAATGCTCTCCAAGCAGTCACATCTTGAGTATCTCTTGACATTCGGACAACTAATAACACACTGTGTGTACAACAGTGAATATTCTAAGCAGGGAATTAACTTTAGCAAGAAGTACCACAGTGTTGTATTAGGACCACAGGGCTCTAACTTAACAATGCCACCGGCCGCCATTAAGATATAAATTGCTGTGGGTAGAGAGCATCACTGATGGCATAAAAGTGCCATTGGTAATGCTGCTCAACAATGGCAAAATGTATATACCTGTTGTACATTATCTTCCAATATTTAACATTTGCATATTTGAAATATGTCTACAATACATATAGCAAAATAACCTTTCAGTCCTGTTTATTTGCTACAAATGTCACTTTTAAAAACAATTGCCATAGGCAGGCTCAAAATGGCCAATTGCTGTGGGAGATAAATAAGTTGTTAATTTTTACCCTAAGTATTATAGATGTTGCAAAAAGCTGAAATTAAGTTTCAGAAAGAAGTACCACAATGTTGTATTAGCACCATGGACATTTAATAAACATGTTAATTTTTACTCCAAATATTATGGATGTTGTAAAAGAAAAGCTGAAATTAAGTTTCAGAAAGAAGTACCACAATGTTGTATTAGCACCATGGACATTTAATAAACATGTTAATTTTTACTCCAAATATTATGTAAAAGAAAAGCTGAAATTAAGTTTCAGAAAGAAGTACCACAATGTTGTATTAGCACCATGGACATTTAATAAACATGTTAATTTTTACTCCAAATATTATGGATGTTGTAAAAGAAAAGCTGAAATTAAGTTTCAGAAAGACGTACCACAGTGTTGTATTAACACCATGGACATTTAATAAACATGTTAATTTTTACCCCAAATATTACGGATGTTGTCAAAAAAGCTGAAATTAAGTTTCAGAAAGAAGTACCACAATGTTGTATTAGGACCATGGACATTTAATAAACATGTTAATTTTTACCCCAAATATTACGGATGTCAAAAAAGCTGAAATTAAGTTTCAGAAAGAAGTACCACAGTGTTGTATTAGGACCATGGACATTTAATAAACATGTTAATTTTTACCCCAAATATTACGGATGTTGTAAAAAAAAAAAAGCTGTAAAACATTCTGATGCTGAATTTATATTGGCATTTATATATTGATTCCTGTTTGATATTTGTTACGTGTTAATTGTTGTTATAATGATGGTTCTTCAACATATCTATTGATCATTCACACCAATATCTGCCTAGAAACTTTGTGATATGTGTGCATCATTTGATAATGAGTTCATTTATTTTAAATTCTTTAAATAGCAAACCAAAATATTGCATGCTACATTCAATTAAATGTATAAAGGTCACGAACAGAAAAGGCAAGCAATGTAATAAAACTTTGTAAACTATCTATAGTGTGTAAAATAGTAAATATAAAATATAAAATTTTCATTAGATATTAACAAACTGTGTGAATCGGCGAATCTCACATAAGTTTGTGGATGATTTGTTTTGTTCATACCCAAATGAACATAAAAGTAATAACAGACAATACTTATAATTAAATTTGAATCGTAATTGCTAATAATAACACTAAAATTTCATACTTTATTTTGAATTATTTTTGGTCCATAAACAATAATGCTCAATAATGCTATTACTTAGCCATATAAAATGACATCATCATATATTGTTCATCGAGAAATTAACAAACTTCCATTGCTATGTCTAGACCAATGGGATGACATTATGTTGTAATGAATGTAACAGAGGCAATTGTTTTCTATAATAGTATTTTTTTATTATTATTTTTTTCAAAACACTTTTACTTTTCTTCTTTGGTCAAACCAAACAGAAATGATTTACAATGATTTTATTTATTACTTACTTCAAAAAGTGTAATGGTTGTCCGGAAATCTGTAAATTCCTTCATTTTGAGAAGGTAAGCATTTCGGACTGAAGTGCAATGCCATCCAAAGCCTCTGCTCTACAGTTTGACTCAGTGTTACCACATTGCTGAATATTTTGTTATATACTACTATAAGAGTGACAAAATGAATCTCAACTGAATCCAGCTTTCCATTAACATGATTCTGCGCACCATTTATCGTGTAAATATCTACATGTGAAAATGTGCTTTTCCATGTCTGCATTTTCAAAATCAGATACTATACCAAATTTGATGTCATCAAAATGTACTTTTAAGCCAAATGTGAATACTTTGCTTTATGATACAATGTATGTCACCTTGCTCGGGTGGGAATTCTCTCCAGATCAGCTGTTGTATTGCGTTTCCTCGCATTTTAAATCGTCCTTTCCTCCAAAATGTGTTAGATGGCACAGATTTTAACCTAGTATATCAAGAATTTCCGGGACCCCTCTAGATTTCCTCTTTTTTACAGTTCACCAATTCCCACCCCTGTTTGCTGAAAAATTTCTGATTATTGACAACTCTACAGCAGCTGATAATGATGGTACTGAACTAAAACTACCTTTCTGCACTAAAAAAAAGACAAAAGTCCCTGTTGTGCCTAAATTATTGAGATCTAAAGCCATGTGATAAACTTGTGCTTGCAAAATCACATTGATGGAAGGGCAGACCTAATAATACAAGGGCAGACCTAATAATAGTTAGGTTTTCCACATAGAGTAGGTGAGTGACAATGTGTACACTGCGCATCTCCAATCAAATTGTAATAATGTGTGTAAATAAAAAAAATTGTGAAAGTTTTGCTGCTTTGGAGCAGGTGAGACACACTGTCCATTACACATATTATCAGGACAGGAAAAATTAACTTGCAAAATCATAGCTGGTTTGTCAAGATTGTGTTGACCCCCACACACACACACACACACACCATCCCCAAACACCTCTCTCCATGTGCCAGCTCTGAAGGCCACAAATGAAACATATATCAAGACAATCGACTCTTTACATTGGCTTTATCTGAAATCATGACAGAGTTTGTTTAGAAATAATCCTTTAATTTTGTTTAAAAGTTGTTTTTTAAACCAACATATTTTGTTATGACTACATGTAATCAGTTTTAACGGCCACCTAATAGCTTAGCAAATGTGAATCTGTCATGAAGTCATTTTATGCTAGCATGAAATTATTTTTGTAAATAACACAAAGTATTGGTTTCTATTATTACTTGCTCAATGAAATGAAATATATGTTTATATCTCTTTGAAAATGAGATTACAAAAGTTGTTGTGCTGGTTTGTTTTCTTTATAGGACAATCTTTGGTCTTCATTTGTTCAACTTAACGCTCTGTAATAAACTTTATTACTGGCTGTAATGTCATAATTTAATTTTATCATGTCTCCCTTTTTGCATTGGTTTTATATCAGTTATGGTTTGAAGATATTATTTAGTAGCTGCTACATTCTTATACTTTCCGTCCAATTTTGAACTCATTTGTCGTTTCTATGAGATTACATTGTATGTATTGTGATAGCTGATACGAAAGATCTTCTGAAATGTAGAGACTAGAAAAACAAATACATTGTATGTAGTGATATTTGATACTAAAGATCTGAAATGTAGAGACTAGAAAAACAAATACATTGTATGTACCGTATATCGTCGCCTGTAAGTCGATCTCGGCTATAAGTCGTCCCTAATTTCAAGCCCTGAAAACGTATTTTTTTATTGACCCGTTTATAAGTCGACCCATGAAAAACTACTTATAAATATTGAAATATTGCTTATTTTCAGCACATGAGAACAATAATATTTGAACAAAAGAAAATTATTTTACAAACTTCGGTTTTCACGTTTGGTACATCGCAATATAATCAGACTATTCCAATCAAACTATCATTATTACATAGCATCAAAACGAAATATTCCCTTAGTAGAGAGTGAAAGCTGTTTGACTGTTACTGTATAGTACTGTACAGATGGTTTTGTGCACAGACAACAACTTTATTTATAAACACTGACAACAGATCACTACGATAAAACTGAAAGTGTCACGTTTTGCCGCCATATTAATACATGTAAGGAGGATAACTCTGGAAAGTACACTGGTTTTTGTACCAAATGATGTGTGTCCCTATTGCTTTAGATAGTGAACTGCAGAGATCAGTCTATTTTAAGGGAAAGCTCAGTAATATTCATGAAGTTAATCACCGCCAAAACATTGTTTGAACAACCATTAATGCCAGTGACCAGATTTCAAAATAAACTCAGGCAACAGGTAGTTAGTATTGTTTACATTTTTACTATTAGTGATGACTGTTAATTTAACTAAGTGGACTGTTGTCTTGGCATGTGAGTGAGATCGTACGCCTTTTCGCATAACCAAAACCGTTCTAATGCCAAAAAAACCAGGTTATAAAAAATAAATGTGTCAAATTAACATATTTGAGTATAAATACATGGCATACTTCAACAATAAAACTTGTAAAATAATCCCCAAAACTAATATTTTTTGGTGAAATTTTTTTACCCTCTTATAAGTCGACCCCCCAAGTTATAAAATAATTTTTGGGTGAAAAAAATTCGACTTATAGGCGAAGATATACGGTAGTTATATTTGATACTAAAGATCTTCTGAAATGTAGAGACTAGAGAAACAAATACATTGTATGTAGTGATATTTGATACTAAAGATCTGAAATGTATAGACTAGAAAACAAATACATTGTATGTAGTGATATTTGATACTAAGGATCTTCTGAAATGTAGAGACTAGAGAAACAAATACATTGTATGTAGTTATATTTGATACTAAAGATCTTCTGAAATGTGGAGACTAGAGAAATAAATACATTGTATGTAGTTATATTTGATACTAAAGATCTTCTGAAATGTATAGACTAGAAAAACAAATACATTGTATGTAGTTATATTTGATACTAAAGATCTTCTGAAATGTATAGACTAGAAAAACAAATACATTGTATGTAGTTATATTTGATACTAAAGATCTTCTGAAATGTATAGACTAGAAAAACATCATGTCATTTATACTAACATTACATGTGTATAGAGACATTGTCGGATATACTTATATTACTCATATCACTACTCGTATATAGATATATTTTAATGAATATGAATGGATAATTAAATGGAAAAAAATAAATTCAAATGAGGTAATGTAATAGACATTCTCAATATGTATGACTTGTATGGGTATGTATTATTGTGCGGTATGGGTTTTGAAGGGCTATATTTAAATAGCAATTGTGCGTCATCAAAGAAAAGTTATGTCAAATGCAGACATTTTTGTTGCTGGAAGTATTTTTTATTGATAAAAATAAAGTAATGTAATCTTTTCTGTAATGCACTTTTGTAATATACATAAACATCCCTGTATCTCCAAATTTTGACAATGAATTGTCGTCTGCTACTAGTGAAGTAAACACCACTCCTGCGTCAATCTTTTTCTATGGACGTCAGTCTATTTCTATGGACGGCAATCTATTTCTATGGACGTCCGAATGAGTCCACCGTCCTTATTTTACATGAACCACATACGATTATATTGGGTCAGGATTAAACAGCGTTCAAGTGCATATTACATCTATTATAATAATATCTATTCAACATGAAATGTGTAGTGATTTTTTTTTCAATAATAGTAATAATAATCGACCAAATAAAACACTTGAAGGGTTGTAAAATTTACCCCACCCTATCAATGTACAGATGGTAACCACAATGCCAGTGGGCTGTATGCTTTACATGTGACAATAGGGTTAAAATTTATTTTAATGGGTGTTTTTTTTTATGCGTGTTATTAATATGGAATTTATGGACTACCACACATTGTTTCCAGTTGTTAGGAATTATTTTTCTTGAATATTGGTAAGTCAAAATATATACCGCATCAAAAAGGTTAGAATATTACAGTATACACAAGTGAATTAAAAATTAAAATTAAAATTGCACTATACGTTGAATTTAATGTTTGTATTTTAATGATGTATATAAATTAGGTTATGACTCTGTCAGTAATAATAAGAATTACATTATTATTTCTACACTATGTGAGATCGTCGCTTATCTGCACCAAAACCCATACCGCGAGGATATTGTATTCTTGAATGACATGTATTTCGCATTGCTTTAAAAATGGAACTTTAATTTAACACTTCACTAACCAAGTTTTCAGTTTTTTTGTTTTGTTTTGTTTTATTTCATTTTCTTTTTTTTTTGTGATCCTAGATTTAAGATATTTATGAATGTTTTTATTTCAGAAGGGATATGGATTTGAAATTTAGTGTTTCTTAGCTTAGAATGGGAATTGGGGGTTGGAGTGGGGTTGTTGTTGTTGTTTTGTGGGGTTTGTTTGTTTGGGTTTTTTGTTGGGGTTTTTTGTTAGACCAGTGACAATAACTGATTTTCACTGTTGGGAGTCAGTTCTTGTCATATTATAGTAAGAGTTATTTCCCTTTAACTGGCTGAGTACTTCATGAACCTATCCTACGGCGTGCGCTACAACAGCTTGCTCTGAATGTGCATGTAAAGCCCTATGACCTGACCTATCATACAATAATCTATACCTTTAAGCTGTATTCTTAAAAATATTTTATAAATTATCTGAATTGTTAAGACATGATCCTGAAATATGTTTTGTTATACAGTGAATAAATGAATATGTTACGTAAATTTTGTCTTTGTTCTTATTTGTTGGAAACATATTAAACATGCATTGTCTTTTTATTTCATAATAATTAGCGTATTCTGATGGCTTTATATGCATCCCAGCACAAAGTTCTTTAGTAAGTAATTGGCTAATTACATTGATGAAAAATAGTTGTGTTCTTTATACTGCATCAGGGTTTAGGTCAGAAAGGGGGTATGGTGGGGGGCTTCCTCCAGAAAGAAAATGGGTTAGGGTTAGGGTTAAGAAAAATATACAGTAATGATAAGAGTAATTAATTATGTCAAAATCTGCAAAACAAAGAAAAAATGTTTTATTTAAGGACGCACTCAACACATTTTATTTACGGTTATATGGTTAAGGACCACACAGATTTTGAGAGGAAACCCGCTGTCGCCACTACATTGGCTATTCTTTCCGATTAGCAGCAAGGGATCTTTTATTTGCGCTTCCCACAGGCAGGATAGCACAAACCATGGCCTTTGTTGAACCAGTTCTGGATCACTGGTCGGTGCAAGTGGTTTACACCTACCCATTGAGCCTTGCGGAGCACTCACTCAGGGTTTGGAGTCTGAATCTGTTAAAAAATCCCATGCCTCGACTGGGATCCGAACCCAGTACCTACCAGCCTGTAGACCGATGGCCTAACCACGATGCCACCGAGGCCGATCTGCAAAACAAATTGGGTATGGCGCCATATCCGTTTTACCCTTTGACAGAAACACTGTGAATAACATCTCGGTGATATTTATGTATGTACTGGTGTGGTTTAACTGGAATATTTTTTTTTTTATAATCAAAGATAAAATCTGGATTTTAGTCTTATCCCAAAACTTCTGTCTCACAGTAACACCCTGCTTTTTCATTTCTGACACGATCGATGGTATATTGTAAACCATGTTTATTGGAGCATAGATCAATACTGAAATCTCTCCTGCTTTAAAACTTGTGACCGTTTGATCAAGATTTAAACCTCTCCAAAAGCCTTGGTTAAGCATTCCTTTAACACTAATGACAATGTACATCTATGTAGTGGCTGTAGGTTTCCACACGGTCTGAGTGGTGGCTGCAGGTTTCCACACGGTCTGAGTGTTGGCTGCAGGTTTCCACACGGTCTGGGTGGTGGCTGCAGGTTTCCACACTGTCTGGGTGGTGGCTGCAGGTTTCCACACGGTCTGGGTGTTGGCTGCAGGTTTCCACACGGTCTGGGTGTTGGCTGCAGGTTTCCACACGGTCTGGGTGGTGGCTGCAGGTTTCCACACGGTCTGAGTGTTGGCTGCAGGTTTCCACACGGTCTGGGTGGTGGCTGCAGGTTTCCACACGGTCTGGGTGGTGGCTGCAGGTTTCCACACGGTCTGGGTGTTGACTGCAGGTTTCCACACGGTCTGGGTGTTGACTGCAGGTTTCCACACGGTCTGGGTGGTGACTGCAGGTTTGTCAAAAGACCAAATACCTTCAGTGGACCCATTCTCTGACAGTTCCCTCCCATCCCTCCCATCCCAACCTATTCCCCATGATGTATATCAAAACTCATGGGAAAGAAACAGTATAAGATTGATTGCTGCAGGGCCGGATTATGCTTTAGGTAAGGGGGGGGGGGGGGGGGGGGTCCGAAACAATATGTAAATGTTTATACATGTAATTTGAAATTTTACGTGGATATCAATTTAGATCTATATGGTGGGGTTGGGTTTTTTAGCCAGGGTGGGGAGGTTCCGTGCAACTGGGAAACCCCCTATAATCTGCCCGTGCTGTTAATGTATTTTATCTGTCAATGAAAGTGTGTGTCGTTTGTGTATGTATACTGGTATGTATGTTTTTCATGTGTGTCTGTATGTGTGATGTTTGTATGAATTGTTTATGTGTGGTTTATATTTGTGTCTGTGTCAATGTCAGTGTGTGGGTATATATGTGTGTCTGTATTAGTGATGTGTATGTGTTGATATATGGGTGTGGTGTGTATAGGATATATTAAACGAGCTTCCATATCATATCCTGTTTATGTCCTGAGTGAAATAATTTTCAATTGTCATGAGCTTTAGCGAGTGACAATGAAATTATTTCATGAGGGACATAAACATGATACGAAATGGTAGCGAGTTTAATATCCTATTTATTACCCATAATCAATTGTACTTTATATCACTCAACTCGTTTGGTTGACGTTCCTTTAAGGTTGTAGTGCGCCAATCGATGACATTACGAAGTGTTTCGTCCCACTTGATGTTCTAGTTGGACGTATCACTTTGATATGTACCTGTACACTACTAAGATATTTTTAACAATATGGGTAATAAATGGCACTATGTGTGATGGGTGGGTCTTTTATATGCACTTTCCCATGGACAGGAAAACACGGTTGTGGTGCACTGGTTGGAATGAAAAAAAAATCCCAATCAGTTGAGATGGTTCAATTCTGCAACACAAGCACCTAAGGTAAACACTCAACTGACTACGGTAAGCTAAATCCCAGCCCTGTGACCTTCCTTTATGTATATAAGTAAGTACGTTAATTAAAGGCACAGACCAGAGTTTTAACCCATAAAAAAATGGACACGAAGTTTAGTTAATTTACAAACCTGTAACTCATTTGGATAAAGTTACAACAGAGTGAAAGAAGAGTCTGTGATGTTAAAACCGGAAAATATTCTTAAAATAGACCAGAACTTGAATGAATAAACCACTACTTCTCAGACTCGCATGTGTTTTTAAAAATATGAAAAATGCATTTTTTGATATTAGAAACACCATGATGACCAGAAACACTTCGGGTTGTACAGAAATGGATAATCTAAAGAATAAAATATAAGTAATGTTTGATTTCAGTGATCATAAATGACTATAGTGAAAAATATGCTGTAGTGTTTACAAACTAGGGTCTGTCCCTTTAAGCCTGTAGCATGATTTTTATATTTCTTCATAGCATAATTTTCTGGAGCTATATATTAATCTTGTTAAACTAATTTTTTAGAACTGGGACATCTTGTGCAGTTGGGACATTTTGGACTGCTAAATTACAGGTGTTTTTAAATTGTTCATTTATTTACCAATGTTTTTTAATTTACTGACAGTGGACTGTGGGAATGCACCATCAGCAATACAATCATTTGACTATATGATATAACAAAAACGTATTATCTAGAGCTAGATGATTACGGATCATGTCTACCTATTTCTGTTACCGTATACAGATGACGTTTTCTCAGACTGGGCATTCATGTACATATATATACAGGTCAAGTGCTAAAACTGGACTTGTCTACAGACATTATCAAGATCTCAAAGATGAAGTTTGTTTTGTTTCTCTTTGCTGTGGCCACGGTGACATTGGTATGTTCAGGATTTAGACTAGTAAAATTGTTTCTCATTTGTACAATAGGACCTATGTAATAATTATGTAAATTTCTATTTTAATTTTTGTATGTATTTTGCCTGTTTCAATTTATCTTGATTGTAGAAATATCACAACTGTACAATATGTAATAATTATGTGAATTTCTATTTTAATTTTTGTATGTATTTTGCCTGTTTCAATTTATCTTGATTGTAGAAATGTCACAACTGTACAATATGTAATAATTATGTAAATTTCTATTTTAATTTTTGTATGTATTTTGCCTGTTTCAATTTATCTTGATTGTAGAAATATTCTAGTAGTTTTATAGTAACCAACTCTACATGTAATTTCAGACATACATACCTTTTTAGTTTTGTATACTGTAAAATAAATTTCGAGCTAATATTTGCAAAAATGGTAATTTTAGCATGAAGTTGTACATAATATTGTAATTAGCAACAAAACAAAAAAGCTTGTAATACCCCAAAATATTTTACTTAACTCAATTATTTTCATGCTTGGTCAAAACCAGTTGTAATGCACATACATGTAGGCTACTCCTATTAAAAAGTAGCAAGGGGTATTGTATATGCACTTTATTATATGAAGGACAGTACATACCATAGCCTTTGGTGTACTAGTGGGGTAAAACAAAACCTAGTCCAATGAGGGTTATTCATTGTGCTGGACCTCAGATAAGCACTTTACCATCAAGCTATATATCCTGTAACTGTCTGTTGGATAATAAGGATGTCCATTCAATGTGGCACTTTAAGCATATATTTTTTTACATGATGGAATAACTGATAACAGTTGTTTGCAGCTGTTTTGATTCTCATGTAACCAATTAATGTTTAATATTTGGGAATCTGCAAACTGTACACAGTATGTTTTTATATTGTTTGTTTTGGGGGTTTTGTTGGTTTTTTTCCCACATAATTGAGTATGGTTTTATCTACCAAGCATCTATAGTTTTGAGGTATAAATGTCATTGTCATTATATTCTTAAAAATATGCAAAATTCCAACCATATTCTCATCATCAAATATTGACTTTATTTTAAAATGGGCGAAACGTAGCCCAGTGGTAAATTGTTTCACCAGATTTGCGGTCACTCTGGGATCGATCTCCATTGATGGGCCTTTTGGGCTATTTATCGTTTCAGCCAGTGCACCACGATTGGAATATCAAAGGCTGTGGTATGTGCTATCCTGTCTGTAGGATGGTGCATATAAAAGATCCCTTGCTACTAATAAAAAACATTTCCTCTCAGAGAATATGATGTCCAAATTACCAAATGTTAGACGTCCAATAGCCAATGATTAATAAATTAGTGCTCTAGTGGTGTAATTAAACAAAATAAACTTTAACTTTATCTAAGAAGCATCTAAAGTTTTGAGGTCTAAATGCCATTATCTTAATATTCTTATAAATATGCAAAATCCCAACCACACTCTCATCACCAAATATTGACTTTTATTTATATAAGGCCCAGGATCCAGCAGTTGTCACCAGCACACCAGACGTGACAACCGTCAAAGCCGGTGGCGTGTGTAGGAAAGATGGTGACTGTGGGGAAGGCTACTGCTGCGTGAGCCACGCCATGGGTTTCAAGCGACGGTTTATTTTCTTGGACGGTTCCTCATCCTTCTTTGGCCACCATGACACTGGGCGGTGTGAACCAGAGCGCAAGGAGAATGAATCGTGTTACGTGTTCATGGTCCACGACATCTTCAACCCGAACCTCGAGGAAGGATACTGCCCCTGTATGGCAGGACTAGAGTGTCGCGGGGAAACCGTGGAAGAGATCGGAGGAAGCATCATCCATCACAATCCAAAATGTCAGCCAAAGCAAGCCAGTCCATGATGGAAGTTTAAAGTTTGGGGATTGTAACAGTTATACCTACTTCTAAATTGTCAATGAACATAAAATTTTGACAGATTTGTATTTGATGTAAATTTTATGGATAGTTTTAACAATTTTAAGATACGACAGGTTATATTAAAGTGACAGAACCTACATGTAGTTTTAAAAAACGCATGGTTTGTTCAAGAAGTAATGGTTAATGAGACCAACTTTAGTCATTTTTATATTTTATTAATTCCCTGTTTAAACATCACAGACTTTAGCTTCTTTTTCTTATAACTTTATCCAAATGAGTGTTGCCGGTTTTTTGCATATTAACTAAACTTAGTGTCCATTTTCATGTGCTGAAACAAGGGTCTGCACCGTTAAAGGGAATATGGTTACATTTTGTCTTTTCAGTTTTTTGTACAATAAATCTTTAACATGTGATGTATAAAGTTTTATGGGCTGAAATAGATTTAATATGTGATGGTCTGTATTAAAGGAATATAATTATGTTGATGATTTTTAGTGTGTGTGTTTTTTATTTTCATAAATCTTTAATGTGTGTTAGGCCTCAGATTTTAGACTGTTTAAAAATCCGGTATTCATAGAAAGCTACATGTAAATGCAATTGTCAAAATCACAAATCGTCTCATAAAAAAACAGGTGAATTTTAATATCTAAGAAAATAGTTATTGTGTATATACATGTAGTTTAAAAGTACTTAGAGATGGTCTGTTGGCATGTTCCCTTTGAAACTTCAGGTGGTATGAAGCATGGGGTCATTAAATTTAGTATATTTTTGTGTTAATTGTTCTTGTTATTAAAATATCTTTAAAGTAGTGCAGGTGTGTAGCGTGATCTGGACCTGGGGGGGTTCGAATATGAACCAAGTGGACCCTTTCTGCACCATCACAAACTCCATTTGTATAAACCTGTATGTTTTAGTTCTGAAAGCGGACCATTTGCTTCAGCTGGGGGGGGGGGGGGGGGGGTGGATGAACCCCTCAAGCACACACACACACCCAGCTTACGCCCCTGTAGTGGTAACTAGTGTTTTCAGAATTTAACGTTAAAAACAGACAACATATTAAGTAATATATTTTATAATATTATTTCAAAACTAGAATTATACAATTATTATGTATTTTAATATTATACACATAAAATATAGCATATTTTGTAATATCACAGTAAACAAATACACATACACAGCATGATGGCTATGGAAATATTATGTTTCTTATAGCTTTCATATGCATTGTAATTGTATTAAAGTAACCAAAATATATGTACAATTCATATTGCCAAATGCTCCATCCACTTAGCACACATTCTTATTTATTTTCTTCTTCACTAATACCCTATATCTAAATACACTGATTTACATAATGTACTAAATATTTGTACTCTTTAAATAAAATAAAAACAAATATTTAAATATCTCAGAATACCTGAAAATAAAGTGCAGTTATAAACAAATATATAAAAGCACTGTGCTTAGATGTCAAAAATTATCACAGGGGCTCTCAAGATTTACAACTGTAAATTTCATAATACAAAAACAAATACCTGTAAATTTCATAACATCAACAGGTAGATCATTACAATTTGATACTTCTGAGAAAATCCCTAACCACCACACTATGCACTGATTAAATAATTATCTATTTCACACATGCATTATGTGGAACACACAAAAATTAAATTCTTCGAGGTAAATGAATAATTATCTTGTTTATTATTTCTTGTGTATATTGGAATATTCAACAGTAAAAATTTTATAAAACAGATAATGTGTGATCAAATACCATATGTACATGTACCTTTAAGTTTCAAGTAATCACTGTAATGTTTGCTTGAAGGTAGAACAATTAAATAATGTGTCAGTTACCAATATACATGTATGTACCTTTAAATTTCAAGTAATCATTGCAGCTGCATTACAATGTTTTTTTGAAGATAGAACAATTAAATAATGTATCAGCTGGTTTCCAATACATGTACCTTTAAATTTCAAGTAATCATTGCAGCTGCATTACAATGTTTTTTTGAAGATAGAACAAATTAAATAATGTATCAGCTGGTTTCCAATACATGTACCTTTAAATTTCAAGTAATCATTGCAGCTGCATTACAATGTTTTCTTGAAGATAGAACAAATTAAATAATGTATCAGCTGGTTTCCAATACATGTACCTTTAAATTTCAAGTAATCATTGCAGCTGCATTACAATGTTTTCTTGAAGATAGAACAATTAAATAATGTATCAGCTGGTTTCCAATACATGTACCTTTAAATTTCAAGTAATCATTGCAGCTGCATTACAATGTTTTCTTGAAGATAGAACAATTAAATAATGTATCAGCTGGTTTCCAATACATGTACCTTTAAATTTCAAGTAATCATTGCAGCTGCATTACAATGTTTTTGTTGAAGATAGAACAAATTAAATAATGTATCAGCTGGTTTCCAATACATGTACCTTTAAATTTCAAGTAATCATTGCAGCTGCATTACAATGTTTTCTTGAAGATAGAACAAATTAAATAATGTATCAGCTGGTTTCCAATACATGTACCTTTAAATTTCAAGTAATCATTGCAGCTGCATTACAATGTTTTCTTGAAGATAGAACAATTAAATAATGTATCAGCTGGTTTCCAATACATGTACCTTTAAATTTCAAGTAATCATTGCAGCTGCATTACAATGTTTTCTTGAAGATAGAACAATTAAATAATGTATCAGCTGGTTTCCAATACATGTACCTTTAAATTTCAAGTAATCATTGCAGCTGCATTACAATGTTTTCTTGAAGATAGAACAATTAAATAATGTATCAGCTGGTTTCCAATACATGTACCTTTAAATTTCAAGTAATCATTGCAGCTGCATTACAATGTTTTTTTTGAAGATAGAACAATTAAATAATGTATCAGCTGGTTTCCAATACATGTACCTTTAAATTTCAAGTAATCATTGCAGCTGCATTACAATGTTTTTTTGAAGATAGAACAAATTAAATAATGTATCAGCTGGTTTCCAATACATGTACCTTTAAATTTCAAGTAATCATTGCAGCTGCATTACAATGTTTTCTTGAAGATAGAACAAATTAAATAATGTATCAGCTGGTTTCCAATACATGTACCTTTAAATTTCAAGTAATCATTGCAGCTGCATTACAATGTTTGCTTGAAGATAGAACAAATTAAATAATGTATCAGCTGGTTTCCGATACATGTACCTTTAAATTTCAAGTAATCATTGCAGCTGCATTACAATGTTTTCTTGAAGATAGAGAACAATTAAATAATGTATCAGCTGGTTTCCAATACATGTACCTTTAAATTTCAAGTAATCATTGCAGCTGCATTGTGACATGCATACATCAGCTTTTTCATGTTTGTTTTTTAATAAGATGTTGCATGTAGGTGTCATATGTAAATGAGACATACATGTGTATGGACTAAAGTGCCAAAAAGAAATTCATTGATGGCACATAAAATAATCCTTTAGATTAACAGCAATGGGTCCTTTATATGCATCCAGTGACGTAGCTTGGGTTGCCAGCGCCCGAGGCAAGGCAAGTATTGCGCCCCCTAACCAGTGGACCGTTAGCACTCCCAGAGTCCCTTTCACCAGTCCTGAATTTTGCACCCAGGGCAACCGCCCCGGTGGCCCCGCCCATGCTACGCCACTGTATGCATCTTACCACACACAATACATGTATCATGCTTTCTGATCTACAATCATGTACGTTTATATACCACCTCAGATAGAGGACCGAGAACTACTTGTGATGTTTTATAAAGGCTTACAAAATTAACACTTGATTATAAGAATGGCTCTTTCAACAGAACCATAATACATTGATACATGTATAAGCCTATAAGAACTGCCTTTTGGTATTTTATAAAGCTTATAAAACTAAAACATTTGATTATAATAATGACCTTTTTCAACAGAACCATAATACACTGATATGGTTATAAGCCTATGCACACTGCTTTTGATGTTTCATAAAGGTATACAAAACTGATATACTTGATTATACTAATTGCACTTTTCAACAGAACCACATTAAATAGATTAATATGTTATAAGCCTATCACGCATGACTTAATTATCAGCTGAGCAAAAAGTTACTCAGGCCTTTTGCTCCACAGATGGCTGTCAAGTGTGGGTGATTTTGGTGAGGTTTTCGCCTGGATAGCCCAAAATCTCACTTAAGTGTCGAAAATGTGAGCCAAGTACTTAGATGAAATAACAAACTGACCAATGGAAACTTGAATTAAAATTGCTGGCTTTTGTGCAGAGGTGGAGAGGAAACATAACCCAAAGAAAGAAAGAAAGAAATGTTTTATTTAACGACTCACTCAACACATTTTATTTACGGTTATATGGCGTCAGACATATGGTTAAGGACCACACAGAGTTTGAGAGGAAACCCGCTGTCACCACTACATGGGCTACTCTTTCCGATTAGCAGCAAGGGATCTTTTATTTGTGCTTCCTACAGACAGGATAGCACAAACCATGGCCTTTGTTGAACTAGTTATGGATCACTGGTCGGTGCAAGTGGTTTACACCTACCCATTGAGTCTTGCGGAGCACTCACTCAGGGTTTGGAGTCGGTATCTGGATTAAAAATCCCATGCCTCGATTGGGATCCGAACCCAGTACCTACCAGCCTGTAGACTGATGGCCTAACCACGATGCCACCGAGGCCGGTGGAACATAACCCAAAGCTCACTAGAAAACAATTACCACAGTCTAGATCCACCCTGCACAGGAACCTGGATTGCATGATTTTAAAACCCTGTCTTTGTGTGATTAGCTCAGCATTTAACTCATTATGTGCAGTGAAATTACTTTATTACATACCTACCTGTATTCAATCTTACTATAGTGATAAAGACATTTTCAAACCATGTGATAAATTAATTTTGTTATCACACATATGTGCGTCTGGACTGGAACTTTTAAATGGGGAATTCCCTTTTTATTTTTACTGCAGTTAGCACCTTTTTTTACTGATGTCATATATGATTTACAAATTACGTCCCATCGTATTTGAAACATTAAACAAGGCTTCCGCAGAGCATGATTCTGAATGTTAAATAAATCCATGAAAGGAGTTTTGATCAAAGTGTTGTTATGACGTTAAATTAAAAACCATTTTTGTAAAACATAAAATACGGTATGTAATAAATACAGAACTTCACATACATTGTTTTAACTTCCTATTTATTGCACAAGTTTATTTTGCACAAGAATATATACCACGAGACCACTATGCAGTCTTGTGGTATATATTCTTGTGCAAAATAAACCTGTGCAATAAATAGGAAGCGAAAACAACATGTGTGAAGTTCTGTATATATATTAACTTAGCAAAATGTCTTGGAGTAACTTTTTGCTACGCTAATAGCTCTTATGTGCAGCCCACTTTATAACTATAACAATGGCCCTTTCGACAGAACCATCCATTCTTGTTTTGAAATAACAATATGAAGTAGGTAACGGATGTATAATGATACACCAGCACATCGTTTAATTACCATGATAATAGGCAAGAGGAATGAAACTCTGTTGCATACTCATTGAAGGTTCTGGTACGTCCATCCTGGACATAACCTCTTGACTTCACCAGTGACCATGATGTTTAAATATAAATTATCCACACAATTTAAGTATCGGTACGAGAACTGTGATATGAATGAATGAATGAATAAAATAAAATATATATCAGCACTTCTGTGAATGACTGATAATAAGAATCATTGTTAACTTCATTTAAATGTGTAATTTAGGCAGGCCATAGGATTTCAAATTTCATGGGAAACACTTTTTTGGTTCCGTGCTTTGTAATCATGGGAACCCATTGGAAACTGTATATATATTATTTTTGTTGAATAGTTGTACTCGATATAATAATCATGGGGGAAAAAAATTTGGTTCCGTGATTTTACCGCCACACTCCTGACATGGTATTGGAAATGACTGTTACCGTGAAATCAGAAGGCCTGTTATGGTAATCTGGACATGGGTCACCAGGCACTAAGCTCATTTTGATTCCTGCAGTGTTGTACAAGAACCAGGTACCCGTAAAGTGTTTTTCTCTTTACAATGTGTTTTTATAAATAACTCGTATAATATTATGCTAAACAAATTAAAATCTCAGTGTATATACAAATCCTTGCAGTTAATCATCATATAAAAACTGCAGATTTATAAGAGGCTTTTTTGTGACACCTTGTATAATGACCAGTAAGTTATAAAGGACATTTTCTGATGCATTTCTTGCCTGTCCTGGACAAAGGAGCCGGTATAAGTTGACACCTGCACCCATGACAGGCGTGCATTACTACAGCTTGCTCTCAATGTGCACCTTAAGCCCTATTATCTGACCTGATGTATTTCTTCTATTCTTCTATAATAAAAGTAGTTTACCTCTATATGTTGCAGATATATGCTGTTTTGTGATGCTTCACCATGTTATAAAGTACACTCCAGATTTCCTTTTGTACACAAATGCATGCCATTCACCTCTGTGTTAAAAACATCTGGGGCCTAATTCACAAAGGTCTCTTAGGCTCTGTTAGACAACAAAGCATCCTCTTTGTAAGTCGGACCTAATTCACAAAGGTCTCTTAGGCTCTGTTAGACAACAAAGCATCCTCTTTGTAAGTCGGACCTAATTCACAAAGGTCTCTTAGGCTCTGTTAGACAACAAAGCATCCTCTTTGCAAGTCGGACCTAATTCACAAAAGTCTCTTAGGCTCTGTTAGACAACAAAGCATCCTCTTTGTAAGTCGGACCTAATTCACAAAGGTCTCTTAGGCTCTTTTAGACAAGAAAGCATCCTCTTTGCAAGTCGGACCTAATTCACAAAGGTCTCTTAAGGCTCTGTTAGACAACAAGGCATCTTCTTTGCAAGGTTTTTAGCATTGCACTGCGAGATCGCAAAGTTCCGAGAGTTTAGTGAATTAGGCCCCTGCTCAAAAAGGATTTTTTTTTGTTGCACTTTGATTTGGTCTTTATAGACACTATAGACTTCCTTTTCAATTACTTCTGTATCAAAATCTCTTCCTTATAAAGGACATTTTGTATTTCACTTTGATTTGGTCTTCATGGACAAGCTATGAATATCATTATTTCTATATATAAAATACAAAAATAATAGGGTGGGGTTTTTTGTGCTTTTCAATTTCTCATATTTTCCAGTCATCGTCATCGGTATCCGGCATCTGATACATGGACAGCCTGAGAGCGTGTCTTCTTTTCTCCATGCCGCAGTGAACGGCATGCAACACGACTCGGTCTTCTGCCGTCATTGACTTCTGAGAGTTGAGCCTGAGCGTTGTGTTTGGGGACTGGGACTGAGATCGATGCCAGCCGTTCTCCTCCTTTGACTTTTTGTGACGCGATGCCGACCTTGACCTTTCGTTAAATGATGCTCGGCCGTCTGCCGGCGATTTGGCGTGGTACACCATGGTCATTCTAGCAGAATGTCCCGACAGGTTGGAGTTGTGGATCTGGGAAATGTATCTGCGAGATCCTCTTATCGAACCTCCTGGCTCCTGATTGAAGCTCTGGATTTGACCTTGACCTTGACCTTGACTTTGACGTGGTTTGTAAAGTCTTTGAGGTCGTGTTGTGTTGTCATTCCAGTTAGTGTGGCCACCATTTTGGAATATGTCCGATTGATCAAAATCTTCATTCATCCATTTTATTCTCTGTGTTGTATTTCTATTGGCTAGGTTCGAAGAGACGGTTTCGATTGGTTCTTTGTTATCAATTTTGTTGACTTTTGCAGTGTTATTTCTGGGTGTAGAGGCAGCAAATGAGAACTTATTGTCATCAATGGATGGGCTGGATTTCTCTAAAGGTGAAAAAACGTCGTCACTCAAACTGAAAACACCAACAACAAAAAAATACAAATACAAATAAAACAATATCATTTTCAGATTCAGAAACAGAATGTGATCATGTTTTTTTTAAATACGTTAGAATTATCTCCCTACTGTGTAATAACCTTTGGATTTAAAATGAAATAAAACAAATATTTATTTTAAGACACCTTGGCACATTTTAAACTACATTTATGTGAGGGGTGGGACGTAGTCCAGTGGTATAGCGCCCACTTGATGTGCGGTCAGTTTGGGATCGATCCTCGTCAGTGGGTCCATTAGGCTATTTCACATTCCAGCTGGTGTATCAAAGGCTGTGATATGTGATATCCTGTCTGTGGGTTGGTGCATATATAAAAGATTCCTTGCTTTTAATGAAAAAATGTAGCAGGTTTCCTCTCTTAACACAATATGTCAAAATTACCAAATGTTTGACATCCAATAGCCGATGTCACATAGGCTACCCATACTCACCCAGGAAAAAAAGAAAGAAATGTTTTATTTAATGATGCACTCAACACATTGTATTTACAGTTATATGGCATCAGACATATGGTTAAGGACACAGATACAGAGAGAGGAAACCCGCTATCGCCACTTCATGGATTACTCTTTTCGATTAGTAGCAAGGGATCTTTTATATGCACCATCCCACAGACAGGGTAGTACATACCACAGCCTTTAATATACCAGTCGTGGTGCACTGGCTGGAACGAGAAATAGCCCAATGGGCCCACCGATGGGGATTGATCCCAGACCGACCGCGCATCGAGCGAGTGCTTTACCACTGGGCTACATTCCACCCTACTCACTCAGGAAAATGCATACCAGGGCATGTGGCATACAAATTGTATGTCAATGGTTGGGACATGAAAAAACCCACCAATCATTCCTACAATCCATTGAACATCGATTGAGCACTTTTTCACTGAGATATACGGTACCACCACTCTACACTAAGGGTTGAACCCAGAACCCAGTATCAGCATAACCATACATGTATCTGTCTAATAGTTTAAAAACATTTCTAGCTGAGAAAAAGAAAGAAATGTTTATGATACACTCAACAGAATTAAAGAGGAAACCTGCTGCCAACACTCCATGGGCTACTCTTTTCGATTAGCAGCAAGGGATCTTTTACATGCACCTTCCTACAGACAGGATAGTACATACCACAGCCTTTGTTATCCAAGTTGTGGAGCACTGGGTGCTGTCTAACTCAATATAGTTTTTACATTCTTACCTTGAAATTGTTTCAGTTCTACTGCTCTTCTTAGAAACATTTTCTGGAAAATATTTGAAGAAGAAATTATTGGTATTAAAACAGAAATTATTTTCAAAGTACATGTATGCATTTTTGTTGTATTTTAGAATCATATCAAATACATTGAATTAAACCCCGACACTGCTATATGATCTGGGACAATAAATATGTATTAAAAAACCCACAAAAACAACAACACAAATACACTGGATTACTTAATGTTTACTGCCTGAGCAGCATGTATGTCTGTTTGTACCATATCTCAAAAGTGTAATTATTTTGCATTTAACTCATAAAGGAGTATGGGTGTGTCTTATAACATGTTTTATTACATACCTATTCAATCTTACTATAGTGATAAAGACATTTTAAAAATCGTGTGATACATTTATTTTGTATCGCACATGTGTGATCTGGACCAGAACTTTTAAATGGGGAATTCCCTTTTCATTTTTCATATATGATTTACAAATGACGTCACATCGTATTTGAAACAATACACAAGGCTGCCGCAGAGTATCATTCTTAACGTTACAATGTAAGTAAATCCATGAAAGGAGTTTTGATCATAGATTTAACAAAGTGTTGGTATAACGTTAAATTAAAAACTGGTTTTGTGAAATATAAAAAAATGTATGTAATAAATACAGAACTTCACATACGTTGTTTTTGCATCCTATTTATTGCACTTGTTTATTTTGCAAAAGAACATACCACTCGACCGCTATGTATTTATTCTTGCGCAAAATAAACTCTTGCAATAAATAGAAAGTAAAAACAACGTACGTGTACATGTATGTGAAGTTCTGTATATTTATCGTAGTCTATTTGTGTTAAATTTGTTTTATGTGTCAAACAATTCACAAGATATATATGTATCATCACAAATGTCTCATGTGATTAAATTATAACATTTTTACCAAAACAATGTGATCTGAAATTGGTTAATAATATGCACAGAACATTACATTGTCTATTATACTGTATTATTTTATCTAAGCCTACCTCTTATATAATATACTTATATAGTCCACTTTATGTTCATTAGCCATCTAACGAAGTATAAACAGTGGCTTTTGGTATGAATCTTTATGCCAAGCAATATCTTTCAATAGACTTAGGCCACATTTATATACATACGTGTACATAAATTTCATTATTATCCACATAATTCAAGATATTCAGGGAAATATAACTAGTATCACACACGTGTGTCATAATGATGTCATTTTGGGAAGCAATGTCATAATTTAATGCGGCTTCTCCAGTCATAATGCTTTGTAATCGCTTACTAAAATGACATCATTTCATTGTCTCCTTTTAGTTATGTTTGAAACGTTTTGACATGGTCTTTGTTATTCATTAAAAAAAATATTACAGATAATTTGGATAATAACAAAATTATTACACTTGTGTGTGAATCGTACTGATTTTATGAAACTTTATGAAATTTTATGTGACAGGAATCATGTATTACTCTTGCTCTCAATACAATAATCCTAACACTCAATACAATAATCCT
>NC_054701.1:40963517-40996017 GCF_016097555.1 Gigantopelta aegis
GATTTAGTAGTAAACACCCTCAAACAGTTTATTAAATTTAGTAAATCTGTGAAAGTACAAATAACTTCTACAAATGCTAAATATTTTAATTGAATGATGGCTTCAACATATTTGTAGAAGAATAAAGCTATTTCTGAAAGATGTCTCCAAATATAGAATAATGTTCTTTAATTTTCTTTTTGTCTTCATCAGTTAAACAGACCAGTGGCCTTCATTGTCATTTACTGGGGCAGGACACGATAAGTTCTGGAGCCAATTTCACAAAACATTGTAAGTTTACGTCTGCGTCTAACAGTTAAACCAGTCATACATTTACAGCAGAATCTCGTCATGTCGAACTCGGAAGGGTTGATTACACCGCAATGCTTGAACCGAAAATGAAGTCCCGAGTTCCACTTTAACAATGTTGACCGAATGTTTAGGTCGAACTACCCGATGGGTCGAACAGTTTCTCGAGCACCGACAGGGTTCGAGCCAATGGGATTCAACTGTATATGATTGTGGCATCTATTCCATGCAGAAAATTACATCATTACAGAAGATGCAGCATTTTAAGGATGGAAGCAAATGAAATATGTGTACTTCAAACTATACTAGGATTACAATGGTTTGTAAAATTGGGCCATGGACTTGGTGAGTGTATATTTTATCTTATCACATGTTTTTTTTATTACCAAAGTGTTACTTTAAAAATTCAGATAAATGACACAATTATCTATAAAGAAAGGAAATGGTTTATTTAACAACGCACTCAACACATTGTATTTACAGTTATATGGCGTCGGACATATGGTTAAGGACCACACAGATATTGAGAGAAAACCCACTGTCACTACTTCATGGACTACTCTTTTTTTGATTAGCAGCAAGGGATCTTTTATATGCACCATCCCACAGACAGGATTGCACATACCATGGCCTTTGATATACCAGTCGTGGTGCACTGGATGGAACGAGAAATAGCACAATGGGCCCACCGATGGGGATCAATCTCAGACCGACCGCACAGCAAGCAAGTGTTGTACCACTGACCTATGTCCCTCCTTATTTATAAAGAAGTGTTCACACCTACACCTAGCTTTCTTCAAGTTATAAAGAAAATGGTCCCAAGTGGGGTTTTTTATAAGCAACATCGATTTTCGATATGGTGACAATGACAGGGCAATGTCAAGCTGATCAAGTGAAGGTTTTGATCTCTTCATCTTGTCATGTGAGACTTGCTGAGGAAGTAGCATGGCACATCCAGTTATGTAATCTGTGACTGCAACTTTGACACACACACACACAGACAGACACACACGTGCGCACGCACACACACACATGCACGCACAAACACATACACAAACACGCACACACATGTACATACACATACACGTGCACACAAACACACATACATATGTGCATGTGCACACACACACACACATATATGCATGTGCACACACACACACACACACATATGCATGTGCACACACACATACTACTCTACTCTAGTTTACAATTTACAATTTACAAACTTGATTGTCTTTTTGTCTTTTTCCATTTTATTTTTTTTAAATTCTTGTCTTCATAAACCTTAATGTTTATTCTGTAAATATTTGAGAGTGTCTTTTACACTGAAAGGGAGGGACTTAGCCCAGTGGTAAAGCACTCGCTTAATGTGCGGTCGGTCCGGGATCAATCCCCATAGGTGGGCCCATTGGGTTACTTCTAATTCCAGCCAATGCACCACAACTGATATATCAAAGGCATTGGTATGTGCTATCCTGGCTGTGGGATGGTGCATATAACAGATCCCTTACTGTAGTCCATGAAGTGGTGACAGCGGGTTTTCTCTCTCAATATCTGTGTGGTCCTTAACCATATGTCTGACACCTTATAACCGTAAATAAAATGTGTTGAGTGTGTCATTAAATAAAACATTTCCTTCCTTTCCTTTATAACAAACTGGGTTAGTAGGATATAAGCTGCCAATTCACGCATTCATATCACAGAATAAACAGTCATTATTGAAAGCTTGGTAGTCACAAAAGAGACTCCCACTGTACTGGGTACCACAAGGTCTGTATTGTGGAAAGAGTACACATGTTTTTGTGTTTCACAGAAAAATGGTTCAATACAACCAACAGTTTTTTGTCACGTATGTGAAAACAGATTTGATGTTCAAATAAAAAACATTCTAGGTCAGGTACATGTATGTAGTACTTTTGGCCTCCAGTGGCAGACAAATAGATAACCTAATATTTATTATTACTATTCAAAAGGAAGGGAATAAAAAAGAAGAAGAAAGGAACAGAGAGCAAAAATAAACAAATATTCCACTTGTAACTATAATAATGCATTTTTAAAAACAGCCTTATTTATCAAGGTTTATACTTTAGGAATGTTTTTTTTTTCTTCTTCTTTTTTTTCTTCTTTTATTTAACAACGCACTCAACACATTTTATTTAAGGTTATATGGCATCAGACATATGGTTAAGGACCACACAGATTTTGAGAGGAAACCCGCTGTTGCCACTACATGGGCTACTCTTTCCGATTAGCAGCAAGGGATCTTTTATTTGCGCTTCCCACAGGCAGGATAGCACAAACCATGGCCTTTGTTGAACCAGTTATGGAACACTGGTCGGTGCAAGTGGTTTACACCTACCCATTGAGCCTTGCGGAGCACTCACTCAGGGTTTGGAGTTGGTATCTGGATTAAAAATTCCATGCCTCGACTGAGATCCGAACCCAGTACCTACCAGCCTGTAGACCGATAACCTAACCATGACGCCATCGAGGCCGGTAGGAATGGCTCTATTCATGAATATTTTAGTTTACACAATGGCATTACTAAATAACCATAATTATTGTTTGTAAAATTATCTTATTGAAGTTATTCACCAAATATGTCTTTATTTCAAGAATGACTTTATTTTTGGCAATTTTTTACAAATAAAATCTATTGTTTCTTTTGTGTAACGATACCACTAGAGCATGTTGATTTATTAATCATCGGCTAATGGATCTCAAACATTTAGTAATTGTTTTACTCGTAGACTTAAAGGAAATCCATTGCATTTTTCCAATTAGTAGCAAAGGATCTTTTATATGCACTTACCACAGACAGGACAGCACATATCATGTACTTTGATATACCAGTTGTGTTGCACTGTTAATGGATGGATGGATGGATGTTTAACGACACCCCAGCACGAAAAACAAATCGGCCATTGGGTGTCAGGCAATGGTTGCACTGTTAATGTGACAACATTTTAATTTTATTAATGACTTTTAAAAATGTCCTTACCTTACCAGTATTCATCAAATCAACCTTTTTAATTTTTAAAGTGACATATCATGGACTTTGATATTCCAATTGTGGGGTCACTATTAATGTGAGAGGCAAAGCGTAGCCCAGTGGTAAAGTGCTCGCTTGATGCTTGATGCGCAGTCGGTTTGGGATCGATCCCTGTTGGTGAGCCCACTGGGCGATTTCTCGCTCCAGCCAGTGCACCACGACTGGTATACCAAAGGCTGTGGTATGTGCTATCCTATCTATGGGATGGTGCATATAAAAGATCCCTTGCTGCTAATCGAAAAGAGTAGCCCATGAAGTGTCGACAGAGGGTTTCCTCCTCAATATTTGTGTATTCCTTAACCATATGTCCGACGCCATATAACTGTAAATAAAATGTGTTGAGTGCGTCGTTAAATAAACCATTTCCTTCCTTGTTAATGTGACAACATTTTTATTTTATTAATTAATTTTAAAAATGTCCTTACCAATATTCATCAAATCAACATTTTTATTTTATTAATTAATTTTAAAAATGTCCTTACCAATATTCATCAAATCAACATTTTTATTTTATTAATTAATTTTAAAAATGTCCTTACCAATATTCATCAAATCAACATTTTTATTTTTATTAATTAATTTTAAAAATGTCCTTACCAATATTCATCAAATCAACATTTTATTTTTATTAATTAATTTTAAAAATGTCCTTACCAATATTCATCAAATCAACATTTTTATTTTATTAATTAATTTTAAAAATGTCCTTACCAATATTCATCAAATCAACATTTTTATTTTATTAATTAATTTTAAAAATGTCCTTACCAATATTCATCAAATCAACATTTTTATTTTATTAATTAATTTTAAAAATGTCCTTACCAATATTCATCAAATCAACATTTTTAATTTATTAATTAATTTTAAAAATGTCCTTACCAATATTCATCAAATCAACATTTTTATTTTATTAATTAATTTTAAAAATGTCCTTACCAATATTCATCAAATCAACATTTTTATTTTATTAATTAATTTTAAAAATGTCCTTACCAATATTCATCAAATCAACATTTTTATTTTATTAATTAATTTTAAAAATGTCCTTACCAATATTCATCAAATCAACATTTTTTATTTTATTAATTAATTTTAAAAATGTCCTTACCAATATTCATCAAATCAACATTTTTATTTTATTAATTAATTTTAAAAATGTCCTTACCAATATTCATCAAATCAACATTTTTAATTTATTAATTAATTTTAAAAATGTCCTTACCAATATTCATCAAATCAACATTTTTATTTTATTAATTAATTTTAAAAATGTCCTTACCAATATTCATCAAATCAACATTTTTAATTTTTGAAGTGACCTTATTCAGTAAACCATGCAACTTTGTTTTTATTTTAAGACTGACCTAGTTTTTGATGTAATATAACATGATTTACAGCAATAAGACTTCAAAGTTCTAAAGAATTTTTATTTCAGGGTGTACAGCACACTGTGAAGTGGACCGACACCCTGTAGACCAAGAAGAAAGCCGAATGAATGGGTAGACCCAAAAGATCACTCAATGATGACGATACAAATTATGGTCTGGGATCTTCAATAGAATACGATGATATTATCATAGGCACTGGGAGCATAATGTCATTATTGACAGCCACAGGTGGGCAATTCAAAGTATGTGTGACAGTATTTAAACACAAAGGGGTAGGACTTCCCACAAGCCACTGGATTATATTATTGTTGTTAAGTCACCAAAAAATGCCATCACAGGAAATATGCAGATACGACAAAAATGAATGTTTAGAAAGAAGTTATGAAATATTTTAAGTTTTGCATGGTGAAAGATAGCAATTTTTCATTTTTAAAATGACACATTCAACACTTTTTTATTTATGGTTATATGGAGCCTGAGAAAAGTTAGGAAATATTTGCAGTTTTTCATTTTTAAAATGACACATTCAACACATTTTTATTTATGGTTATATGGTGTCTGACATGTTTTAAAGGACCATACAGATAATAAGAGTGGAAACCTGCTGCTGCCACACCATGAGCTATTCTTTTCGATCATTAGTAAAAGACCTTTTATATGCACCATTCCACATTCCACGGTCGGTTTGGGATCAATCTCCGTCAGTGGGCCCATGTGGCTATTTCTCGCTCCAGCCAGTGCACCATGACTGGTACATCAAAGGCCGTGGTATGTGCTATCCTGTCTATGGGATGGTGCATATAAAAGAACCTTTACTGCTAATTGAAAAGAATAGCCCATGAAATGGCGACAGCGGGTTTCCTCTCTCAATATCTGTGTGGTCCTTAACCATATTTCCTTCCTTCCTTCACTAGTGGTCCATCACTGGTGATGGTTATCAGCAGTCTATTACTCATTATAACCAATGTTGGTGTGACAGTGAATTTGGAATATGACCATTCTGATCCCAATCAGTTTTGAACCATCATACTGATCTTATCTGGTCTAAAACTAATAAGCTACAAACATGTATGTACACGTGGAAAATTATGAAGCACCACCTAGTTTTGACAATATGTCTTATACTTCACAAGGCTGGTAGGTACTGGGTTCGGATTCCAGTCGAGGCATGGGATTTTTAATCCAGATACTGACTCCAAACCCTGAGTGAGTGCTCCGCAAGGCTAAATGGGTAGGTGTAAACCACTTGCACTGACCAGTGATCCATAACTGGTTCAACGAAGGCCATGGTTTGTGCTATCCTGCCTGTGGGAAGTGCAAATAAAAGATCCCTTGCTGCTAATCGGAAAGAGTAGCCCATGTAGTGGCGACAGCGGGTTTCCTCTCAAAACCTGTGTGGTTCTTAACCATATGTCTGACGTCATATAACCGTAAATAAAATGTGTTGAGTGTGTCGTTAAATAAAACATTTCTTTCTTTCTTTATACTTCACAAGTAATTGTGACCATTTGTAAGTTACAAAACACTGAAATTAATGTTCTGTGTATACATCATACAGGGGAATATTGAAAAAGATTGACAGCAAGTGTCACTGTTGTTATATCAATCTTTAATGTATTCTACAGAAAAAGACAGAATCCATAAATATGGATAAAGATGTACGATAATTAACTATTGAGTTAGAATTACACTGATGTGCTTCTCATTAGTAATTTATTCATGTCATCTTGGTAAATACCCAATAGATACAAAATATGTAAAAAAAAAAAAAACTATTTGTAGGTGCATTTTTGTCTGCACTACAATTCAGGTGGTATATGGTATATATATCCCAACCTAATACTACATGTATTTAGAAGACATTAAGCAAACCTGAGTATGGCTGATCTGCAGCCTGAATGCTGATAATAACGTTCCAGGCTTTCCTCATCAACGTGACTGCTTCAGCGTGAGTCAGGTGGGTGAAGTCTGTGCCGTTTACCTCCAGAATTTTGTCACCAATCTTCAGACCCTGCGTATAAAACAATAACAAGCATTCTGAAAGTACTGCTAAAGCAATACATGTACATGTCCCCTACACCATGGAAGTTAAACCTGGTCTGTAACAGTACATGATAAAGCTATACACACATTTTTAGCTCAATATCTTAAGGCATTATAAAAATAAAGTCCAGAAAACAAATTTTCGTATCTTGTAAGTTCAAGGGCTCTAAAATGTGTAAATTGCCATGAAAGTCAAACATGGTCTGTAACAGTACATTATAAAGATATACACAAAATTTCAGCTCAATATCTTGAGGAATTGTGAAAAAAAAGCATCCGGAAAAACTATATATGGGACAGACAGACAGACTAACAGACTGAAGGATGGATGGACGGAGATAAAACCTATAGTATAGTCCCCTCCGGTTGGAACAGTAGTGGACTAATAAGCAACCTTTCTCAACACCCACATCATAACTTGACTTTAATTATTAGTAACTGGCTATCATAAAAGTATTCGAACTGAATCAGCTGAAATTATACAAATAAAATCTCTTTGAGAGACTGTTTTTAAACTATTAACTTTTTAAATTACAATGTTACCACTCCCATCATTCACAGAATAATTTCACTTTGATTATTAGTTTTTAGCTGGAATTTAAAAAAAAAGAAGATATTTGTTTGAAACCCTGTGTGAAAATAATAATAAAATGCTACACCAAGTGAAAATAGTGAAAATGGTTAGCCAGGTGATATTAACAAGTCAGTAGATGTATACATATGGGTAGGTACTTTAATGCGGCATTGGATGGAATTTGCTTCGAAATATTTCCTAGGATACCCTTATGTAAGCACAATATACAACTTATACCAGATAAAATAACACAAAAGTTAGAGAAACTAATCACATACATAGCAAGTATTAAATCTACTTCAAACAATTAAAAAGAAAATGTGAAGAATATCATGTATCAAGGTATCTGCCCTATAACAGATTGGCTTGAAAAATTAAGTCATAACCATGATGGTGACTGCTCCCCCTAGCTTTTTTTCTCCAGCTGTCCTTCGGTGAAGGTGGACGTGTCAACGTGCGCTCTCGAGATGCCCCCCCACCTGGGGGGACTGATTGCCAGCTTCGGCCCGATGTTGGAGTTCCGGGTCACGTATACCGGGTCACGGGCGACCGTGACTTTGGTGTATGGTGACCCGCCTCCACAGAAACGGAAAGGGGGGACTGGAAGAGGAAGAAGAAGGAAGAAACCGGTGCTAGGGAAGGCCCAGGGGGGGACAAAGCTGGTGGCTCAACCGCCAGTGGCGCTCCCTCCTGTGATACCGCCCCCACCGAGTCCTCCGGAGAGGACGCAACCACTTGTGGAGCCTGCATCCCCGGAACGGCCGTACACCACCCAGGAAATCGTGAGATTCAAACGGACGAGTGTGCCACCACCGACTTCAACCTCCACCCCAAAGACGACGACTCCGGTGCAGCGGTCAACAACGACCGCTCCCGTCGAGTCGCCACATGGACTTGTTGTTCCGGCGACGAAAAGGAAGGCAACATCACCGACCACCCAGCCAGCCAAGACCAAGCCGCCGCCGGAATCCGCTCCCCCTGTTGACGACGAATGGACCATTGCCATCAGTGGACTTCGCCGTCATCTCCACCAGTACATACAGGGGGACACGCAGAAACCACAACTACTTCGGGGAGGATATTCGAACCACCACTGGAAGACCATGGAGGACGGCAGCAGTTACGAGCTTCATTCCAGGATCTTCAATGAAACCAAGGGAATAGTCGTTACGCACCGAAGGGACCAGACCTACAGACAGTGCATCCTGTTTGCTGAACTGGACAACAGATCGATCCACAGGATGCTACAAGCGGTCTGCGGCCCCGACTATTCCAAGGTGGTCCAACATCTACAGCAGATCAGGGATAAGCTGCCGTCGCTCCGAGACACTCCAAGCTCCCCGAAGTAGTACAACCTTACCTAGGACAGGTATCCTCCTTTTTTGGGCTTAGTTGGACTTTAAACTTTTTCGATCGAGCTTCAAAATCTTTATGTTTATTTTTTTATAAATAGTCCAACGCAATTTACTTTGGCGCCCGTTCAATTGCTCAAATCACCTTAAAACCTTTTTGGCCGAGCAGTCAAACTTATTTTTGGGTTTAAATTCTTAGTCCGGACATGATGTTAGGTGCAGTTATTCTCCGTAGACTTTAGCTTTTTCTAGTTAGACCCGAAGGAATCGAAATTCAGCCAGTCAGAACACGGCCCATTTTCGGTGTCTACTAGTCGGTCCGCGCAGTCGCTGGACACAACTAAATTCTTATTCCAAAATCTGCCCACTTCAAACTTATCCCCCACCCTTTTCTGTCCTGGACTTAGTCACTGGCAAAGGCCAGAGATTATGCCCAGGACAGACATGCTTGAAACCTTCGTGGTATATGAGCATGTAAATAAATATTGGATTGGATTGCTCCCCCTAGACCTACATTTCATATATCGGGGGAGGTGGGGGGGGGGATCTGGGGACACACCTCAGCTATCTGGGCTGTCTGTCCAGGACAATGGGTCAGTGGTTAGTTGTTAGTGAGACAGAAGTTGCTGTAGTGGCCTTATACCTACCCAATGAGTAGGAGGTGATACCGGGCTGTAAATCTACAGTCCATCCCATAGGGAATGCCTTTTTCCATGCTATGGAAATGACTACAGGCTATTTATTTCTGAGCTGATTGTTTTCTAAATTGGACACAAAAATAGTACTTATTTTTTTATTTCCAAAACACTTTAACTTTTCTTCTTATGTCAAACAAAACTGAAATTAATTACATTAAAAAAATATAAAAAATTTGTAGGAGGATGGGACAGACTATAGTATCAACCAGCCTCAATTCCGATGACTTAATCACTAGAACCTCTCTAAACTGGATACCCTTAAAATCTGAACTTTTTACTTGGTCCTGTGTAGAGGAGTTTCACTCTATATTAAATGTGAATCTATTCCTACCTGTTTTTCTGCCTGACTGTCTTTCTCCACCACGAACACCACAATGGACGTTCCGTACTCTTTACCTCCCTTTATCCCCAGCCCGAGACTCCCGTCTTCGCGTCGACGCAGAAGTACGGTGCGTCGTATGATCCGGTGAGACGGGGATTCCACATTTAATGCCACATTATTATGGTGCGATGAATACGGAGGTTTTGAGGTGCCAGATCCTCCAACGAGAGTATGTCCATTAGGAACTCTGTTGTGTGAAGACACAGATGACTGTTTTTGCACCACCGGTTTCGACACCGACTGATTTTGCACCACTGGTTTTGACACCGATTGTTTTGGCACCGATTGTTTTTTTCGTTCTGACTGTTTGGTTAATGTCTGCAAGTTGGAATCATTATGATTGCAAGCCACAGAATGCTGGGGTGATGAAACAGAAGAACTGTTATCATCATCAGAAAATCCATTAACCTGTTGGATATTGGTGAAGATCTTTGCTTCCTCTTTGGTGATGGTGCCGTTCTGCGACGTATCATCTATCTCACTGTATACTCCACTCGTCATACTTGTGCCTGGGAGTGAATTCAAATCAGCACCATTGGAGTCTAAGCACATTTTTAAGTCGGAGAACGAAAACTGTTTCTCGAATCCCGTGGAGATGACCTGAAACTGTCCCGATTCATCGCGCGCAATGACTTTAGGATCACTTCTCAATGAATTCCGGTGACCCTGCGTGAAGTATTTCAAAAACGCTTCGTACATAGGAAACTGGATGGAACACAGTTTGTGGAAGTCTTGTTGCAGCTGTTTGGGTAGTCGGCTGCTGAGTTCCAGCAACAGGATGAGTTTGTCGGTGGAGGTGATGACGTTCTTCAGCTGGGTGCACAGTGACGGGACTGATTTGGAGATCCGGAAGTGCTGCAGGGCCTGCTTGAATTTCAGACATTCCTCGTCGGTGAGCAGCTCTTGAGCAAGGTTCTTCAGGATTACCTCCCCTCTCCTGTTCTCCGTCATGGCGAGGTGGCGGAGGTGTCGCTTCTGGGCACGGAGCAGAGGCTTCCACGTGTGGCTCGGTTGCGGATATTGCAAGACCTGCAATAAGAATATCATTAAATTTATTGTCTGTCAGAGTATTAAGGCAAAATCTCTTTGAATATACATTGTATAAGATAGTGCAAGACATGCAATAGGAATATCATTCAATTTATTGTCTGTCAGAGTATGTATTAAGGCAAAATCTCTTTCCATATATAAGATAGTGCAAGACATGCAATAGGAATATTCACTTATTGTCTGTCAGAGTATGTATTAAGGCAAAATCTCTTTCAATATATAAGATAGTGCAAGACCTGCAATAGGAATATCATTCAATTTATTGTCTGTCAGAGTATTAAGGCAAAATGTTTTTTCAGAATGTGAGATATTTCCGACATCAAATCAGTAGGAGTAATAAAAGAAAATATAGAAACTAAATAAGTAAATGAAAGGGATGGATGGATGGATGGACAGATGGACGGACGGACGGATGGACGGATGGATGAATGAATGAATGAATGAATGAATGAATAACAGGTGGGTTTTGTTTAACGACACCACTGGAGCACATTGATTAACTAATCATCGGCTATTGGACGTAACACATTTCTTAATTCACACAGATTGTATTCAGAGGAAATCTGCCAGAGTTTTCATTAGCATCAAAGAATCTTTTATATGCATTTCCCCCAATATAGGACAGCACTTACCACAGACTTTGATACACCAGCCGTGGGGCACTGACTGGGATGGGAATAACCCAAATGGGTTTGCTGAAGAAGTTCAAATAAATAAATAAGTTATCCATATAAATATATTGTTAGTATACCTTACCATATTCCTCTTTTAAAATTTCTCCAACACATTGTAATAATAATAATAATAGATAATAATAGATTTTTATTTCAGATCAGAGATCCATAGAACATATATAAACATCACATACAAAACTGATTACATAATAATAATACATGTACTAATGGTATTTTCGTTCACAGAACTATTCTGTAGTTAGAACATATGCATATCTTATATTGTCAAGAATAATAGGCTTACTTATAGTCCGTCCCATCATTCTATTAAAATGTTTTTTGTAAATAATTTCAGTTTGGTTTGATGTAAGAAAAAAGTAAAAGTGTTTTGGAAATAACAAAGAAATACAATTTGTGTGTGCAAGTTATAAATCAATCGGCTCGGAAATAAATAACTTGTAGTGAATTACATAGTATGAAAACAATGTGATTGCTGTGGGACGGACTATAGAAGCACTACAAAGCATTTGCTAAAAGCTAACACTTACAAACTGGTTTAGTGATGCCTGAGCTAACTCTGTGAGAGTAAAAGGTTTCAAGATCATGTTTTCAGGTGGTATCTTAATCAATCTAAGAACAAATAACTACTGTGTGTAGGCGGTACAGTTCAGGTCCAGACATAGGGAGTGCAATGGCTGCGTACACACTCCCCTGTAGGAAAATTAAAAACAAGTGTGTTTTGTTGAATGACAGCACTAGAGCACACTGATTTATTAATCAAGGGATCTTTTATATGCACCATCCCACAGACAGGATAGCACATACCACAACCTTTGATATACCAGTCGTGGTGCACTGGCTAGAATGAGAAATAGCCCATTGGGCCCACCGATGGGGATTGATCCCAAACTGACTGTGCATCAAGCGAACAATTTACCACTGGGTTACATCTCGCCCAATTAAAACCAAAAGCATTATATTAGCTCCACCTTATTAAAAGAAAAGAAAACGAAAATCAAAACAAAACAAAAACATCCACTTTTACAACAACAAAAATTAACACCATAAACAAAACATCTTTTGTACATGTTTGCATTTAAACCATTAAAATCGTCTTGAAGTTTTTGTTTAAAAAAACAAACAACAATATATATATACATTTTCCACAGTCCTTTTTTAAAAATCAGTACAGAAAATAACCTCTCTAAACCAGATACCTCTTAAAACCGAACATTTTACTCAGCCCCGAGGGTGTCCGGTTTAGAGGGGTTTCACTGTATATACACATGTATATATATTTTACATTATACATGTATTGAAAAATAGAAATACAGAGAAAAATTATGGTTCAGAAAAATAATGCGAGGGCAGTGAAAGTAATTGTTAGCAGTTCATGTTACAGCCATCTATATGTTGTTATTGTTAATGACTAGTAGGCACACACACACACACACACACACACACACACACACACATATATACACACACACACACACACACACATATACACACACACACACACACACACACACACACACACACACAGACACACAGGATTTCGGTGGGTAAGAGTGCATGTGGAGGAGGGATACACTTTAAAAAGTGAAGCTTCAATGGCAGTATTTAAAAATAAGTAGAAATATTTGTTGTTCATATATTTTTAACTTTTGTCTCCCTTAATTTTACCCCTGATCTGGACCTGAATGGCATTTTTTGAAAACCATGTTTCATCCATTTGACATTTATCTGTATCCAAACAACATACACATTAGATCATTATTAACATATATATTTGATGCTGCTTTGAAAGGAATATTTATTTAACAACACCTCCACACATTTTAACTATATGGCTGTTGGGTAACATATGATGGTTGTGAATACAGCTACAAAAATTATTTTAATACAGAGAAGAAAAAGAACATTATTTTATGACTCACTCTACACATTTTTATTTATGGTTGTATGGTGTCGGACATGTGGTTAAGTACCAGACAGATAATGAGAGGAAAAAACCCACTGCTAGCATACCATGGGCTTTTTTTTATACTAGCAGCAAGGATCTTTTATATACCTGTAACCATCCCAGACAAAACAGTACATACCAAAGCCTTTGTTACGTAAGTTACGGTGCAGTGGCTGGAATGAGAAATAGTCCAATGGGACCACCAATGGGGATCGATTCTGGATCAATTGTGCATCAGGCAAGTAGTTTATCTCAGGGCTAGATGTTGCTAGAAGTTGATCAGCTTCGGTGGTGTCGTGGTTACGCCATCGGACATGAGGCTGGTAGATACAGGGTTCACAGCCCATTATCGGCTTCCACCCAAAGTGAGTTTTAATGATTCAGTGGGTAGGTGTAAGACTACTACATCCTTTTCTCTCTCACTAACCACTAACAACTAACAACTAACAACTAACCTACTGTCCTAGACAGACAGCTCAGATAGCTGAGGTGTGTGCCCTGGACAGCATGCTTGAACCTCAATTGGATATAAGCATGAAAATAAGTTGAAATGAAATGAAATGCGTGAGATTGAAAGAAATCACTGGCTGTCACCACACAGGTTATACTTTTACCACTTAGCATCAGCCTGTCTTTCATATTATGGACTTTGCAGGAGACAAGTGCATACACATCCTTTTATATTATGTGTGAGGAATATGAATACCGGTAGAGTCAGTAACAAATAATGTTATTGTTTTTTCAGGTCTACAAAGTGGTGTGTTAATTTTTAATCATATCACAACATTCCGCTGTGCTGAACAATCTGTGTTCAAATCTGCATGTACTGCACTTACATTTAAGTATCCTATTTGAAAGTAGGCGTATTCATTTCATTTTAATTTATCTTCGTGTTTATATCAAATTAAAGGCATACTGTCTGAGATTTAAGAACCGTATTTCTTTAAAAATGGATAATAAATAAAAATTACATTAATATTTGGAAACCAAATCTAGCTATCACATCACCTTAACTGAATCACAACAGAGTGAAATCCATGTCAACCCTGTTGACAATATTAGTTTTTGAATTATAGACCATTGTCATAATTCAATTATTTTTACGAAATATCATTAAGAAGTGGAGTATGGTGGCTATGTAGATGGTTGAATAAAGTACATTCAGGGACAAATCAAAATTATATATATTTTAGGTAATACTTTGTTAGGCTGTTTAATAGGTCTGTGGTCTGTAACAATATGCCTTTAAGTATTAATCATATAATCCCGGGAATCCATCCAGGATGGACCGGCCTCGGTGGCGTCGTGGCAGGCCATCGGTCTACAGGCTGGTAGGTACTGGGTTCAGATCCCAGTCGAGGCATGGGATTTTTAATCCAGATATCGACTCTAAACCCTGAGTGAGTGCTCCGCAAGGCTCAATGGGTAGGTGTAAACCACTTGCACCGACCAGTGATCCATAACTGGTTCAACAAAGGCCATGGTTTGTGCTATCCTGCCTGTGGGAAGCGCAAATAAAAGATCCCTTGCTGCCTGTCGTAAAAGAGTAGCCTATGTGGCGACAGCGGGTTTCCTCTAAAAAAATCTGTGTGGTCCTTAACCATATGTCTGACGCCATATAACCGTAAATAAAATGTGTTGAGTGCGTCGTTAAATAAAACACTTCTTCTTCCATCCAGGACGGAAGGTACGTTATTGATTAGCTGTCAGTGACAGAGAATTCATTAAAGCTAGCTCTGGGCAGGATTTTTTTTTTTTTTTTTAAATTCAGTACCTAAAGTCCAATGGTTTAACCATTACATCATTGAGACCAGTTATTAAAGGTGCTACATTTGAATCATGAACTATTTGTTTTGTTTTTTGACACCGCTAGAGCACATTGATTTATTAATCATCGGCTACTGGATGTCAAACATTTGGTAATTTTGAAATATTGTCTTAGAGAGGAAACCTGCTACATTTTTCCATTAGTAGCAAGAGGTGTTTTATATGCATCATCACACAGACAGAATAGCACATACCATGGCCTTTGATATACCAGTCGTGGTGCACTGGCTGGAATGAGAAATAGCCCAATGGGCCCACCAACAGGGATTGATCCTAGACCAACCGCGCATCAGGCGAGCGCTTTACCACTGGGCTACATCCTGCCCTTGAATCATGAGGTTGCATAGTACCAAAGAAGAGAGTACCGTGTCAAAGTTCGACGTGCACCGTCAAAATTTACGGAGTAAAAGCAGCTGTGGGTGTGATTGGTAGTAATATGTGACATTGATTATTTGTGCAAATACTATTATCCATTGACAATAAATAAATACACTTTTATTTGTTATACAGTTGTTATGCAGTATATACCAGAGGTTGAAACTAATGCGGGGTACCCCCAAAAATGGAACTGCAATTTTCAGCAAAAATGACGGTTGCTATTAAAAACATAAATTAAATCTCTTAAATGATATGTGAGCCCCCATTTTCTTGCAGCTAGATTAGATATGAGGTGCCACACTTTCTATTGCTGTACTTCCTGGGTGTGTTGAAACGCTGCTTATATCAGTTTTATTAGTAAACGTTAACATTATCGGCAATAGGAATTGATTTGGTCTAATGGAACCATGAGGGCCTAGCTTGAGATACAGAGCCACAAAGAAGGTCAACATTTATATACCACAAAAAACACTGGTTGTATACTATAATACACATAGAATATATTTTTATAAACAATATTTCCTCTTTTTTTTTCTTTTTAATGGGACTGACAAATAGGCTAAGGTCTAACACCTTTCTCTTACATTTCTTTGAATAAACATTTCGTCATTGAAAATTGTATATTTAGCATATTTCAGGATAAAATGATTCAGAAATTAATATGGAATAGTGACCTTGGGTTGTATACGATAATACATATTAATAAAGAATAACGACCCAGGGTTGTATACGATAATACATATTACTAAAGGATAATGACCCAAAGTTGCGAAACATGACATCCTAACCGGGAAAGCTACTGACACGCTTGACAGACCATGAATGATATCTGTGTGCATACAAATACGAACATAATGGAAGGCAGGTGCACACACAAACACACATCCTAGGGAGGGGGCAGTCATATTTCTTTAACAACACTTCAGAATATTTTAAACTAGGGCAGTTTTGCTGTCCAGCGCATGATGAATCCGACACTTGATCAAGAGAAAAAAGAAAGAAGAAACCTTCCCCTGCCACATGGACTACTCCTATATTTAAGAGAAAAGCTTTTAAGTAGATTTAAAACAACATTATATTAGACATCTACATTTTGAAACTGTGAGTTTTATTTTCAGTTATATGACGTCGGACATATGGTTAAGGATCACACAGATATTAAGGGATGAAACCCGCTGTCGCCACTTAATGGGCTACTCTTTTCGATTAGCAGCAAGGGATTTTTTATATGCACCATCCCACAGACAGGACAGCAAATATCACAGCCTTTGATGTACCAGTCGTGGTGCACTGGCTGGAGTGAGAAATAGCTCAATGGGCACACCGATGGGGATCGATCCCAAACTGACCGCGCATCGAACACTATGTCACGCCTGTGGTGTATGTGTGTGTGTATGTGTGTGTATGAGTGTGTGTATGTGTGTGTATGTGTGTGTGTGTCTGTGTATGTGTGTGTATGTGTGTGCATGTGTAGGCCTATGTGTATGTGTGTATGTGTGTGTATGTGTAGGCCTATGTGTATGTGTGTGTATGTGTAGGCCTATGTGTATGTGTGTATGTATGTGTGTATGTATGTGTGTGTTCTCCAGTGTGCTTGAACCTTCATTGGATAATATTTTAAGTTAAAAATAGAGTGAATGAATGAATGATTATTTATTTCAACTTATTTTGGTGCTTATATCCAATTACGGTTCAAGCACACTGTCCTGGGTACACGGCTGTCCTGGACAGTGGGTTAGTTGTTAGTGGTTAGTGAGAGAGAAGAGGGTGTAGTGGTCTTACACCTACCCACTGAGTCGTTAAAACTGGGAGCCGGTACCGGGCTGCGAACCCTGTACCTACCAGCCGTATGTCTAATGACTGAATGAATGAGACTGAATGAATGACTAAATGACTGAATGACTGACTGACTGACTGACTGACTGACTGACTGACTGACTGACTGACTGACTGAATTAATTAACAAACAAACAAAATCATGAACAAATACATGAATGAATGAACAAACAAATGAACAAACACACAAACAAATGAATGAAAGAATGAAGAAATAAATGAAGAAATGACTAAATGAAGAAATAAGTAAACAAAAAAAACTAAAAAATTAATGAATTGAAAGTATTTTCACTCCATCCATGCAGTTCTCAGAAGAATCTCTTTTCATGTATGATACAAAGTCAGACTAATTTTTCACACAAAAAAAACCAACAAACCAAAACAAAGCCATCAAGTTTCATTCCACAGAAACCCATAAACATCTGCCAAAGACAGATAACATGGGAGATATCTAGCTACTTACCTAACAAATCATGCTTGAACTGAATATAATAATGAAAAATAATTCATCATTGTCATCAGTGGTCGAATTGATTTTTTCCCTTGTACTTTATGGATATATAATAAAACCCATAGTTCCACTTCACAAAACACTGTACGTCCTTGATATGATGTACAGTAGAGTAAATATCAACCACGAACAGGAGTTATTAAGTTGTAGGATGTCCTGTATACATTATTGATAAAGCAAAATCCATATTCACAGTAAGGTAGTAATGACGGCATTTTTCAATAGCCGCGATAGTGGGACAGTGAAACGGTTGTCATAGCAAACAAGGTGGCGGAAATGATTCTTTTGTTTTGTTTATCCATAAATATCTTTAAAACAACTTGCTGCATATAATTTTTCCCTTGTAGATCGTTTTGGATCAAAACCATTGACTCAGTTTGTGTAGTGTTTTCCTTTGAGATAAGGCAAACAAAACATGCATCTGTTGTTTTAAGTTGGCATGGGATGTAGTCCAGTGGTAAAGAAAGAAAGAAGTGTTTTATTTAATGACGCACTCAACACATTTTATTTACTGTTATATGGCGTCAGACATATGGTTACGGACCACACAGATTTTGAGAGGAAACCCGCTGTCGCCACTACATGGGCTACTCTTCCGATTGGCAGCAAGGGATCTTTTATTTGTGCTTCCCACAGGCAGGATAGCACAAACCATGGCCTTTGTTGAACCAGTTATGGAACACTGGTCAGTGCAAGTGGTTTACACCTACCCATTGAGCCTTGTGGAGCACTCACTTAGGGTTTGGAGTCGGTATCTGGATTAAAAATCCCATGCCTCGACTGGGATCTGAACCCAGTACCTACCAGCCTGTAGACCGATGGCCTGCCACGACGCCACCGAGGCCGGTCCCAGTGGTAAAGTGCTCACTTGATGCACGGTTGGTCAAGGATCGATCCCCATCGATGGGCCCAATAGGCTATTTCTCATTCCAGCCAGTACTCCACAACTGGTGTTAACAAAGGCAGTGGTATGTACTATCCTGTCTGTGGAATGATGCATATAAAAGATTCCATGTTGCTAATTGGAAAGAGTAGCCTATTGTGTGGCGACAGCGGGTTTCCTCTCTCATTATCTGTGTGGTCTTTAACTATATGTCCGACATCACATAACTGTAAATAAAATATGTTTAGTGTCATTGTTAAAAAAAAGACATTCCTTCCTGCCATCCTGTTGCTTTAAGAGCTGGAATGAAGCTAAGGTATGATGGGTCATGGGATCAATTCCCATTCCAACCAATGCCCCACTAGTGGTAGTTTGTGCTAGCCTGTCTGGTAAAATGCATTTATCCTGCAACCACTGTTTCTTTGACAGATTATCATGACCCATTACAGCAAAGTCATAAACGTATACTAGCAGATTATGACTTTTGACTATGACGTCACATAGCTACATTATAAAATTGCTCATTTGACCTCTAGGACATCGTACAATGTAGCAGAAATAACAGAAATAATAGCTTTTCCCCTTAATTTTTATGGTCTGTAGGATAAAAATAATAACTAGTTACTGACGTCGGATATCTGCTTTATCCTCTTCAGGCCGAATGAGAAATTCCCATTCTTACTTTCACATGATAAAGCAAATATCCGACATCATTAACTAGTTATTCTCTATATATTACTTAAAAACACAAAGTGTCAGTTGGTAGGATTCGAACCTACTGCCCCAATTCGCTTGGAATTTAAGTCCATAGATCACACAATGGGGAAGGGTAGGGGTCGTGACCTCCCCAATTTTCTATGTTATTGTGCTCAGAAGGCTGGAAAAGTCATATTTGAACACCTGGAATTCAAAATTTTCTCAGGAGAGCATGCCATCAACACCCTGCCACCCATAACATTGGGGTCTTTTGATCCCTCAAAGTTTCATCCCCAAAAAACTGTTTTTAATGGTTGATCTTAGGATGAAAACAAAACTTGGTGGGTGTACCATATTGAATGTAGTAATAATCAAGCAAACTGGATTTAATGAAAAACAAAACTTTTAAATCTAACCAGTTTTGTTTCAAAGTTTAAATGCAGTTTGTCTTTTATTAACAAATTAGCAGAAATATTAATTGGAGAAACAGCAAATCTCACAAGAGTATAACCAAAATTAAACTTTAATCAAAGTATCAAAAAGTGGTTTCAAAATTCCACGTCTAGAGTTAATGTTAGCTAGTGTTAGTTAGTTGCCTACCTCTTGTTTTTAAAAATATTTCTTTGTACTACTGAACCGGCCTTGGTGGCACAGTGGTTAAGCCATCGGTCTACAAGCTGGTAGGTACAGGGTTCGCAGCCCGGTACCGGCTCCAACCCAGAGCAAGTTCTTAAGGGCTCATTGGGTAGGTGTAAGGCCACTACACCCTCTTCTCTCTCACTAACCAACTAACAACTAACCCATTGACAGACAGCCCAGATAGCTGAAGTGTGTGCCCAGGACAGCATGCTTGAACCTTAATTGGATATAAGCACGAAGATAAATTAAAATGAATGAAATGTACTACTGAAAAAGATACTGAACAGTTAATTACCTTTCTGTTTACCAGTCATTCAATGTGTTCTTCTCCTGAATTTTCCAGATGAAACACCGAGACATTTTTAATAGTGGCAGTAGTGTCCAACACATAAGGATATAAACATGCATGTATTTTAGTCATCCAATACAGCACAAATGAAGAGTATCTCTCATAACATATGGTGTACAATATCCCAGGATATCACACACACACACACACACACACACACAAAGACACTAATTCGTTTTGAATTACCCACAGGCCACTGCTTAATGTGGCTTAACACAAAGCTATAAATGCGAGAAGACAAAAATGAAGCAGGTTGTAAAAATCTTTGTGTTCTCGTGAAGTTCTTGAATAACTGGTCCTAAAGAAACACTGTTTAAAAAATAAAATCACTAATCAATCATATCCAAGTCTGAATACATCAAAATATTGACAGCCATTGAGTGCAAAAAAGTAAATAACCCACACACATACACATACACACCTCCAGAAGAAAGCACATACAATCCACTGCCAACTGGTCAATACGACATATCCACAGCGTTAATGATTACATGAGAACAAAAGAACCGATTCGGTTCTCCGTGTCCAACCAACTCGAACAGATCCGTCCAGTATGATAGTTAATCAGCACCGTCCGGTACAGTAGTTAATCAGCACCGTCTGGTACGGTAGTTAATCAGTACCGTCCGGTATGGTAGTTAATCAGTACCGTCTGGTACAGTAGTTAATCTGATCTGGCCGGTACAGTCCTTAAGCGGTATAGCTTCAGTACAGACAGGCAATGAAACATCTGTTTAGAAGGTCCTCGCATAAATGGGGTTTTTTTTTTCACCCATTATACTGCATATCACCAGGTGACAGCAGAAGACTATATGGCATTATTGTCAGATGTAATGAAAGATCTGTTTAGGAGGTCCTCACATACATGGCAACTGGTGTAACAAAGACCGTGGTATGTACTATCCTGTCTGTAGGATGGTGCATATAAAAGATCCCTTGCTGCTAATCGAAAAGAGTAGCCCATGAAGTGGCGATAGTGGGTTTCCTCTCTCAATATCTGTATGGTCCTTAACCATATGTTCGACGCCATATATTAAACCGTAAATAAAATGTGTTGAGTGCATTGTTAAATAAAACTTTTCCTTCTTTTTACAGCATATTAGCAGGTCATAAGACAGACTATGGTTTTACTGCCGGATGCAATGTAGCATCAAATTGAAGGCGTTTCCATTCAAGATTTTAAAGGTCATCACATGCATGATTTTTTTTTTTTTAACCCATTTTACAGCATATTAGCAGGTGATAGAACAAGATTATGGTTTTACTGTCGGATGTAATGTGATGTCAACTTGAAGGCGTTTCCATTCAACAATGGGTTTTTTTGCCAATTTTATAGCATATTGCTAGGTGACATAACAATAATATGCCTTTATTGCAGGCTTTAATAACACCAGCCCAAAGGTATTTCTGTGTAACATTTGTTGCCCGTGTTACAATAATATTACTTGCTAATTGCAAAATACTGTGACTCTACCACAGGTAAAGTAACATCAGACCAAAGGTGTTTCCGTGTAAGACCCTTTTACCTGTTTTACAATAATAATATTACCTGCTGACTGCTCAGTTCTGCGACTAGTGTAAAGTAACATCAGACTAAAGGTGTTTCCATGTAAGACCTTTTACCTGTTTAACAATAATATTACCTGCAAATTACACAATACTTCGACTCTACCACAGGTAAAGTAACGTCAGACCAAAGGTGTTTCTGTGTAAGACCTTTTACCTGTTTTACAATAATATTCCCTGCGAATTGCACAATACTACGACTCTATTGTAGGTAAAGTAATGTCAGCCAAAGGTGTTTTCGTGTAAGACCTTTTACCTGTTTTACAGTAATATTACCAGCTAATTACACAATACTGCGACTCTACCACAGGTAAAGTAACGTCAGACCAAAGGTGTTTCCGTGTAAGACCTTTTACCTGTTTTACAATAATATTACCTGTGAATTACACAATACTACGACTCCATTGTAGATAAAGTAACATGAGACCAAAGGGTTTTACTGTGTAAGACCTTTTACCTGTTTTACAATAATATTACCTGCTAATTGCACAATACTGCGACTCTACCACAGGTAAAGTAACGTCAGACCAAAGGTGTTTCCGTGTAAGACCTTTTACCTGTTTTACAATAATATTACCTGCGAATTGCACAATACTTCGACTCTACCACAGGTAAAGTAACATCAGACCAAAGGTGTTTCCGTGTAAGACCTTTTACCTGTTTTATAATAATATTACCTGTGAATTACACAATACTACGACTCCATTGTAGATAAAGTAACGTGAGACCAAAGGGTTTTACCGTGTAAGACCTTTTACCTATTTTACAATAATATTACCTGCGAATTGCACAATACTTCGACTCTACCACAGGTAAAGTAACATCAGACCAAAGGTGTTTCCGTGTAAGACCTTTTACCTGTTTTATAATAATATTCCCTGTGAATTACACAATACTACGACTCCATTGTAGATAAAGTAACATGAGACCAAAGGGTTTTACTGTGTAAGACCTTTTACCTGTTTTACAATAATATTACCTGCTAATTGCACAATACTGCGACTCTACCACAGGTAAAGTAACGTCAGACCAAAGGTGTTTCCGTGTAAGACCTTTTACCTGTTTTACAATAATATTACCTGCGAATTGCACAATACTTCGACTCTACCACAGGTAAAGTAACATCAGACCAAAGGTGTTTCCGTGTAAGACCTTTTACCTGTTTTATAATAATATTACCTGTGAATTACACAATACTACGACTCCATTGTAGATAAAGTAACGTGAGACCAAAGGGTTTTACCGTGTAAGACCTTTTACCTATTTTACAATAATATTACCTGCGAATTGCACAATACTTCGACTCTACCACAGGTAAAGTAACATCAGACCAAAGGTGTTTCCGTGTAAGACCTTTTACCTGTTTTATAATAATATTCCCTGTGAATTACACAATACTACGACTCCATTGTAGATAAAGTAACGTGAGACCAAAGGGTTTTACCATGTAAGACATTTACCTGTTTTACAGTAATATTACCTGCTGACTGCTCAATACTGCATCTAAAGTAACCTCAGCCTAAAGGTGTTTCCGTGCAAGATTTTTATTTTGTTTTAAAGGATATTACCGGGTGATTGGAGAACAATGAAACTGTTTAGTCGGATTACGCTATGAAATATTATGACATAATGAAGACGTATAATCCTGATTAGGGTCATTTACATGCATGCCCTTTGGCGGTCACGGTGTCAGTCACATCTATCTTGTGTCAGTCTCAAAGCGGCAGACAAAAGTTTATATAACTTCAGGGGAAAATATCATTACCGATTAGTCACGAGATAAACATTTTATAATATGCTTACTTTATTTAATACCATCCTTAATTCATGAAATATGTTCAAAAAATTATGATATGTTTTAATACTGTAGATTGTTCAATGGGTTAAAATAATATATAAAAATGTGTTTAATTATTATCAGCTGCTTAGTATTTATTTCTAAAGTTATATTTAAAGCTTGTTTTGTTTAACGACACCACTAGAGCACATTGATTTATTGATCATCGGCTAATGGATGTCAAATATTTGGTAATTTTAATACTTAGTCTTAAAATAATCTAATTATGTATTTGGGTATAATTACTGAGTGATTAACAATTAAATTACCTTGATTAGAGTCTAAAATATTTGGTAATTTTTCAATGAAAGGAAATATGTAACTGTTTTCACAAATAGAAACTTCTTCAATGAGGAATCATTCAATCAGCATCCCTTCTCAGAGAAAATCTTTATAATCCTTTATCAAGGGATATTTTCAATGCAAAATCCCTTTTTAAGAGAACTTTTCTACCCAGAATTCCTTCTTGAGAGAAATCCTCTACTCACAATCCCTTCTCAAGAAAAATTCTTATATAATCCTTAATCAAGAGAAATAAATGTTCAAATCAAAATCACTTCTTGAGAAACATTCTCTTAACAAAAATTCTTCTTGAGAAAAATCCTCTATTGAAAATCCATTTTCATTATAATCCTTTAATAAGAGAAATGCTAAACTCAAAATTCCTTCTTAAGAGAAATCCTCTACCCAGGATCCCTTCTTGAGACATCAACCACCTAAAATCCCTTCTTAGGAGAAAAATCCTCCTCCAAAAATCTCTTCTTTACAGAATTCCGTCCCTAGAATACCTTTTTAAAGAAAACTCCTTCACAGGGGTAAAATGTCCCTTACAGTTAAACTTTCTTTTGTTTAACAATACCACTAGAGCACATTGATTTATTAATCATCAGCTGTTGGATATAGAGAAAAATATTTTTCTAAAAAATTCACAATCACCATTAAATGCCTAAAAAGACTAAAAATGCATACGTAAAATAAAAACTCATCTTTCAAGCCAAATCTGTGTTCAGTGAATTATTCCCACCACGGCCAATCTCGACTATGTCCAGCTTGACATATATGTACATGTTTATATATAATTATTAACCAAGTTAACAATCCACCAGTTCTCTTAAACTTCTTGGAATGATAAATGACCTTGAAACTAAATATGTTGTAAACAGAAAATTTAGCCACTCATCCTAGGTCAACAATAGATCAAATTTCAAATTTATGTTGTGTGTCATGTAAGTAATAATTTATTTCCAAGTAAAACACATAGAGCCGAATTTACGAAAGGTGTTTATCCCTTAACCGCATGTAACTATCTAAAACAGAAGTGTGTATTTATTTAGCAACCAAATTACAAAGCACGTTTATGTTACGCGCGTACAATGAAGATCACCAAGTTATACACCTGCGTTTAAAATGCATTGAAATACTTAAACGCACGAAAGGGATTGTTTAAGTCAAAGTAATCGACACTTTTCATCAACAAAACGAACTGAACCGTGCTGATGGATGCATTACGAGTGCTCGAAATTGCTCAGGAAGATGTCAAAGAGCATAGAAATTATGTCTAAAGACGAGCACGTAAATGTACAAGACAGGGGCAACAGAAGGCGGTGTGTGTGTGTGTGTCTGTCTGTGTGTATATGTGTGTGTGTGTGTATATGTGTGTGTGTGTGTGTGTGTATGTATGTGTGTGTGTGTGTGTCTGTGTGTGTGTGTGTATGTATGTGTATGTGCACATGTGTGTGTGTGCACGTGTGTGTGTGCATGTGTGCGTGTACGTGTGTATGTTTGCATGTGTGTGTGTGTGTGTGTGTGTGTGTGTGTGTGTGTGTGTGTGTGTGTGTGTGTGTGTGTGTGTGTGTGTGTGTGTGTGTGTGTGTGTGTGTGTGTGTGTGTGTGTGTGTGTTGGGGGTGGGGTGAAACTGCCCCACTGCCAGCGCTGGAGCAAATCATTAAATTTGGGCAAAACTTATAGAAATATTCGAGCAAGATGTGGTAAACAGAGGCATGTTTACCATCTATTTAGATGAATTTACCCACAAAGTTAGTTTCAAGAATGTGTAATGATTCGTTTGCAGCCCTATATAGCCGTTTGGCAGCATAGACGTATGGGCTCCCATTTTCGTAAAGGGCAGGCTGGCTTATGCCCGAATTAAACAAAAATGCCGGAATCTGGATAATTTCTTTTTTTTCATATTAGCATTACTGGCAAACAGATATATAGGGTTGAAAACGACCATAACGCATTTTTACATGGAATACAACTAATTTTGAGGGTGGAATGATTAAAATACATGGTAAAAAGGTCTCAGGTTACACATTTTGCCCGAATATCTATAATTTTTGCCCGAATTTGAGGTTTTGCTCCAGCATGGGGGGGGGGGGTGCATTCGTCCCCCTGCCCCCTGTCTCATACACTTATGTTTGGTAGTAACACAAAAATTAAAAGCAAACATTTTTGTCCGAATCAAGCATTTTCGTTTAAATCAGCCAAAAACCAGCCTGCTCCTGCCCCTCTCCCTTACACAAATGGGAGCTCGTACGCCTATGCATTGCGAAATCTTCAAGAGAGGTATAATCCATTGAAAGAAATTTAAAGACGTCGAGTTTGTTAAACGATATTAAATTATAGCCGAGTTAATGGTTAAAGCTATAAATAATTGCAGTGATGATTCATTCCACTCAAATCTGCTACTATTAGACAAAACAATGCTCCTTATATGACTGGTATATTTCGACTTTAATAGATGTCATACAAAGGCAAAAAATAGAAATACACAACGATATTAGGAGTTACAAAGTTATTTCAAGTATCCGCAAAGCTAAACGTGATTATAATATGAAACTAGATATAATATATTAAATATTGGGCACGGAAGTAAAACCTGGTGGCAGGTTCTTAAATGATATATAAAACAAAACGATAATTCCAAATCAACATTTCCAAAAGAATGGTGTTCTTTAAGAGGGTGATGACGATATTGCAAACGTAATGAATAACTATTTTGTAAACCAAGCTACAGTCGACTAATGTACTAATGGACAGGAAATGGAGGTAGAAGATATCTTATTATCTGAAAATGTAAGAAAAGCCAGCAGTCCTGATCTAATAACTAATAAAATTATTCATAAATTGGAATATATTTAGTCAAACCGTTGATGAAATTATTATTTAATTTGTCTGTTTTATTCTACATATCCTACTATTTTGAAACAGTTGCTGAGTATGATCATATTCGCCCAACATTTTTTTGTTATACTATATAGCAGTTTTGATATTAAAACAGTGCTATTTGGAAACGTCCATCCAAATTGAACCTAAAGATAGTACAATTTGTTTTCAATTTCATAATGTTATCAGAGCAATTTACTTTAAAAATTATGTAGGTTCCACTATGCTGTTGCATGTTTCACTTCAAAATTCTAATTATGTATAATATATATATATGTGTGTGTGTGTGTGTGTGTGTGTGTGTGTGTGTGTGTGCGTGTGTATGTGTGCATGTGTGTGTATGTGTGTATAAAAGAGTAATTGCAAGTTTAATATTGCACAAAATGACATTTCAGTAAATGTCATTACCATTATTGACACACCCAAAATGTGACAGTACTGATGCAATGATATTTTATTTAATTTTACATAATAATTAAAGCTGTTTTGAAAGTCTGTAAATGTATTATTACCGACAAACTATTTTAGCAAAATATCTCAAAATTAGTTTGCAAATGCATTTATTTATTTAAATATAGTGTTTGGTAATGACAGTCAATAAACATACTCATGTCAATTAGGTTGTCCAACTGGCAAAACATTTTATTTAAAAAAAAACCTCATACTTAAACATTGTCTTTCAGTGTTGCCAACATGATATCGTGCTAAATAGTGATTTTTTTTTATTGAGAGTTATTCATCTTTCTTAAATGATTACAATATTTAGAGAGGTTGTAACGGTAATGACAATTATATTTGGGAAATGTTTATTTGGGGTTTTTTTTGTCAAATATAAAGAAACAAAATAATTTCCAATAACAATTACATTGCTTATTAAATTTGCATTACTTCAAATGTATGTAAGAGGCATTGAAATTTACTAACCTTGAATTTGGACACACAGAAAGAGTTTAACTATGTTTTGGATGTTTAAAGAGTCTTATTAAAATAGTTAATATAAACAATGATACAACAACAACAACAACAACAACAAATGTTTTAATTATTTAATTTTTTTATCGTTTTATACCAATCAAAATTTTCGGATGACATTTGTGCCTCCAATTAAAGAATGACCCGTACAAGTTACACGCGGATAGCAAACTACACGTCGTCTTAGTTTCATAATATACGATAAACGCTGGTGTTTAGCTACACGCGTACAAGTGTGATTTTAGCCGCGTTTAAGACTTACACGCATCTAAGATAAATGAGCGATGATCACCTTTCGTAAATTCGGGCCATAGTGTAGTACTTTGGTTTTAGCTGCTTTGGCAAAAACAACAATAATTACAATCTTGGATTTTTAGAGTGATATAATAATTATATATCAAAAGAAATGTTTTGTTTAACGACACACTCAACACATTTTATTTATGATTATATGGCATCAGACATATGGTTAAGGACCACACATATATATATATATATATAGAGAGAGAGAGAGAGAGAGAGAGAGAGAGAGAGAGAGAGAGAGAGAGAGAGAGAGAGAGAGAGAGAGAGAGAGCAGCAAGGGATCTTTTATGTGCACTATCCCATAGACAGGATAGTACATACCATGGCCCAATGTCTTTGAAATTCTATAGTACTGCAACAACATACTAATCTGACACTAGCAATAAATTGCTATCAAGCAATATTATGTGTCCAAAAGTTAAAGTTGTTTTGTTTAATGACATTACTAGAGCTGCACATTGATTTATTAATCATGAGCTGTTAGATGCCAGACATTTGGTCATTCTGACATAAAGTCTTTGTGAGGAAACACGCTACATTTTTCCATTAGTTGCAAGGGATCTTTAATATACACCATCCCATAGACAGGATAGCACATACCGTGGCCTTTGATATATCAGTCATGGTGCACTGGCTGAAACCAGGATTAGCTCAATGGACCCACCAACGACATTCGATCCTAGATGGACCACATATCAAGCGAGCACTATACCACTGGGCTACATTCTGCCCCTATTCTGTGTCCACTGTTTTGACCAAAATTAAGATAATGTTTTATCTAATGATGCACTCAACACATTTTATTTACAGTTATATGGTGTCGGACGTATGGTTAAGGACCATACAGATATTGAGAGAGGAAACCTGCTGTCGCCACTTCATGGGCTATTCTTTTCGATTAGCAGCAAGGGATTTTCTATATGCACCATCCCACAGACAGGATAGTACATACCACAGCCTTTGTTACACCAGTTGTGGAGCATTGGCTGGAACAAGAAATTGCCCAATGGGCCCACCGACAGGAATCGATCCTAGATCGATCGTGCATCAGGTAAGCACTGTACCACTGGGCTACTTGACCAAAAGTAGCAACTTTTACTTTTTTTAAATTATGACTTTTGTATCTCATTCTTTAAAAATTGTATACCAACAAAATTTTACCACTGATAAAACTTTAATTTTTAAATTTGAAAAAAAAAACCCACTGAATTTTGTTTCTGGTAATTGAGCCAAAACAACAGCTTTAGACTTCTAAAATTATGATAATTGTATGTAATACACTGTTGGTACATTCATTTTTGAGCTTGCCTGGATATATTTGTGTCTGGATATTCGGGATTTATACACGACTTGATGAAAAGATAACATAATCACCCATTGTATGTGGTTCGGGTCATCGCAGATACAGCTGGGGATGTACTGTATGACAATGGGGTCATTTTTGAAACCTACACTCAAGAGTTTTATGATAACATCGCCAGGGGCATCTATAATTTGAAGATGGTGATAGCATCTTTCAGTGAATTTATAGCATGACCGTTTGCCTTTTAACTTGTATTCTTCAACTACGTGTTTACCCTTCTGAATTACCTTACTGAATTACCTTGCTGAATTATCCAGCACCTTGTGATTAAAATAACATAAAATAGTAACTAAAAATTTGAGAATTTTACCACCCAAAAAATGAAGCAGTGTATTTTGTTCATATTTTATATGATATTAATTTTTAATTCTTTAACTACAATGTACTTACAACATCAGTTGTTTTATTACATACCTATTTAATCTTACTATAGTGATAAAGGCCTTTTGAAACCGTGTAATAAATTTATCCCGTATGTGCAATCTGGACCAGAACTTATAAATGGAGAATTCCCTTTTTCTTTTCACTGCAGTTAGTGCCTTTTATTTACTTACGTAGAACATGATTTACAAATGACATCATATCGTATTTGAAACATTACACAAGGCTGTCACAGAGTATGATTCTTAACATTAAATGAATCCATGAAAGGAGTTTTGATCATAGATTTAACAGAGTGTTGTTATGACGTTAAATTAAACACAATTTTTGTAAAACATAAAAGACGGTATGTAATAAATACAGAACTTCACATATGTTGTTTTTGTTTCCTATTTATTGCACTCATTTATTTTGCCAAAGAACATACCACTTGACTGCTACGAGGTCTCGTGGTATATATTCTTGCACCAAATAAACTTGTGCAATAAATAGGAAGTGAAAACAATGTACGTGAAGTTCTGTAGATATATATATAGCATGGTAAAAGGAAAATAAATGGCAGGCAAAAGGTAATAATTGTTTTTTAATTTCACAGACATAAAAAATATACTTAAAGGGACATTCCTGAGTTTGCTGCAATGTTTAAGATGTTATCGACTAACAGACACTTTTTAACGATTGTAATTACATATCAAATATATTTTTCTGCATAAAATATTAGTGGCTGCATATTAAACGTGTTTCTGGTCGTTCTAATATTTGTACTAGGTTAAATTTCATTTTATTTCCTAAAACATTATTTATTTGTACGTACGAAATGATTTGAATACAAAATCCAAATCTAACAGCCTACCGCAATAAGAGTAAACTTCACACGAGTGTGATTACATTTTGTATTTGATCTTGCGACGGCATCCTGATTACTTGGCAATTGACGATCATTTTTCAACTAATTAAGCAGCCCGTCGTTCAGTCAAATCCCAATCTGGTGTAGACAGAGGTAATTAATGCATGAACGGTTCTTTCGTTCTTGATTTTTGATCCGGAGTCCGGAGTAGACAGAGTACGGATTAGGCAGAGATTTATACCTAAGAGATAAACGGTAGCTGGATGGGGCTTTAGAAATGGACCGGGTTTATGCAGAGATCCGGATTACACAGAATCCGGTTTAGGCAGAGTCCACTGTATATCATTATATTGTTACAGCTAAAACATTATTTATAAAATTGTAAGAGACAATTTCAAATATATACAAATGACATTATCACATCATTTCAATCATTTCAACTTATTTCCGTTCTTATATCCAATTAAGGTTCAAGCATGCTATCCTAGGCACAAACCTCAGCTATCTGGGCTGTCTGTCCAGGACAGTGGGTTTATTGTTAATTGTTAGTGGTTAATGAGAGAGAAGAGGGTGTAGTGGCCTTACACCTACCCACTAAGTCATTAAATCTCACTCTGGGTTGGTGCCGGTACCGGGCTGCGAACCCTGTACCTACCAGCCTTATGTCCGATGGCTTAACCACGATGCCACTGAGGCAGGTTTATCACATCAAGATCTTTTTCCACCAAGTACTTAATATGTAAACATTCAGAATACAGTTTTTATTAATTTTCACAGCATTTATTAATATTCCACCTTTTGATTTGTTTAAAAAACTGTTTACCTTTTAGTTCTGCTACATCCTTAAAGAATATTACAGCTTACAACCATTATATGTACCATTTTTGTCAGGAAGAACATATGTACTCGTACCTACAATACTTGTGTATGCATGTCCATACAGCTGAAGGTTTTACTTCCACTGTAGAAAACGTAACAAAGAAATAGTTTACACAGACTTATCCACTTCGTAGTGGGTGAGTATGACCACACTTGGTAACATAAGCGGCTTATAGATGTAAATGACGGCTGATCCATGGTTAACACTGGAAACTAGCTGGAACTGCTAGCCAGGGTTCAACCAATGTGGTCAGTGCTGGTCAGGCCCCACTGGTACTTTAAAGTTCTGACCAGCACGCTCGATGAAGGCCACAACTTAAAATACCATGGCGGATTAATAGAGTAATGAATTTCACACCTTAGTATGTTGTTATGTTATTTTTATCACTCATACATGTCTAGAAAGGACTCTGGTATTATATAATTGAAAATGCTGAGACTGGATGGATGGATAAATGGATAAATGGATTGGATATGGATGGATAATGGATGGAAGGATGATTGGATGGATGGATGAATTGGATATGAATGGATTGACAGACGGACGGATGAATGGATGGATGGATGGACGGATAGACGGATGGACGGACAGACGGA
>NC_054701.1:41001017-41098517 GCF_016097555.1 Gigantopelta aegis
TAGTGGCTATGGGCACACTAATAGAGTTTCCTTCCTTCTATACCTTATCACACCTTCGTCAACCATCGTAACACCTTTAGTGGCTATGGGCACACTAATAGAGTTTCCTTCCTTCTATACCTTATCACACCTTCGTCAACCATCGTAACAACTTTAGTGGCTATGGGCACACTAATAGAGTTTCCTTCCTTCTATACCTTATCACACCTTCGTCAACCATCGTAACAACTTTAGTGGCTATGGGCACACTAATAGAGTTTCCTTCCTTCTATACCTTATCACACCTTCGTCAACCATCGTAACAACTTTAGTGGCTATGGGCACACTAATAGAGTTTCCTTCCTTCTATACCTTATCACACCTTCGTCAACCATCGTAACAACTTTAGTGGCTATGGGCACACTAATAGAGTTTCCTTCCTTCTATACCTTATCACACCTTCGTCAACCATCGTAACAACTTTAGTGGCTATGGGCACACTAATAGAGTTTCCTTCCTTCTATACCTTATCACACCTTCGTCAACCATCGTAACAACTTTAGTGGCTATGGGCACACTAATAGAGTTTCCTTCCTTCTATACCTTATCACACCTTCGTCAACCATCGTAACAACTTTAGTGGCTATGGGCACACTAATAGAGTTTCCTTCCTTCTATACCTTATCACACCTTCGTCAACCATCGTAACAACTTTAGTGGCTATGGGCACACTAATAGAGTTTCCTTCCTTCTATACCTTATCACACCTTCGTCAACCATCGTAACAACTTTAGTGGCTATGGGCACACTAATAGAGTTTCCTTCCTTCTATACCTTATCACACCTTCGTCAACCATCGTAACAACTTTAGTGGCTATGGGCACACTAATAGAGTTTCCTTCCTTCTATACCTTATCACACCTTCGTCAACCATCGTAACAACTTTAGTGGCTATGGGCACACTAATAGAGTTTCCTTCCTTCTATACCTTATCACACCTTCGTCAACCATCGTAACAACTTTAGTGGCTATGGGCACACTAATAGAGTTTCCTTCCTTCTATACCTTATCACACCTTCGTCAACCATCGTAACAACTTTAGTGGCTATGGGCACACTAATAGAGTTTCCTTCCTTCTATACCTTATCACACCTTCGTCAACCATCGTAACAACTTTAGTGGCTATGGGCACACTAATAGAGTTTCCTTCCTTCTATACCTTATCACACCTTCGTCAACCATCGTAACAACTTTAGTGGCTATGGGCACACTAATAGAGTTTCCTTCCTTCTATACCTTATCACACCTTCGTCAACCATCGTAACAACTTTAGTGGCTATGGGCACACTAATAGAGTTTCCTTCCTTCTATACCTTATCACACCTTCGTCAACCATCGTAACAACTTTAGTGGCTATGGGCACACTAATAGAGTTTCCTTCCTTCTATACCTTATCACACCTTCGTCAACCATCGTAACAACTTTAGTGGCTATGGGCACACTAATAGAGTTTCCTTCCTTCTATACCTTATCACACCTTCGTCAACCATCGTAACAACTTTAGTGGCTATGGGCACACTAATAGAGTTTCCTTCCTTCTATACCTTATCACACCTTCGTCAACCATCGTAACAACTTTAGTGGCTATGGGCACACTAATAGAGTTTCCTTCCTTCTATACCTTATCACACCTTCGTCAACCATCGTAACAACTTTAGTGGCTATGGGCACACTAATAGAGTTTCCTTCCTTCTATACCTTATCACACCTTCGTCAACCATCGTAACAACTTTAGTGGCTATGGGCACACTAATAGAGTTTCCTTCCTTCTATACCTTATCACACCTTCGTCAACCATCGTAACAACTTTAGTGGCTATGGGCACACTAATAGAGTTTCCTTCCTTCTATACCTTATCACACCTTCGTCAACCATCGTAACAACTTTAGTGGCTATGGGCACACTAATAGAGTTTCCTTCCTTCTATACCTTATCACACCTTCGTCAACCATCGTAACAACTTTAGTGGCTATGGGCACACTAATAGAGTTTCCTTCCTTCTATACCTTATCACACCTTCGTCAACCATCGTAACAACTTTAGTGGCTATGGGCACACTAATAGAGTTTCCTTCCTTCTATACCTTATCACACCTTCGTCAACCATCGTAACAACTTTAGTGGCTATGGGCACACTAATAGAGTTTCCTTCCTTCTATACCTTATCACACCTTCGTCAACCATCGTAACACCTTTAGTGGCTATGGGCACACTAATAGAGTTTCCTTCCTTCTATACCTTATCACACCTTCGTCAACCATCGTAACAACTTTAGTGGCTATGGGCACACTAATAGAGTTTCCTTCCTTCTATACCTTATCACACCTTCGTCAACCATCGTAACAACTTTAGTGGCTATGGGCACACTAATAGAGTTTCCTTCCTTCTATACCTTATCACACCTTCGTCAACCATCGTAACAACTTTAGTGGCTATGGGCACACTAATAGAGTTTCCTTCCTTCTATACCTTATCACACCTTCGTCAACCATCGTAACAACTTTAGTGGCTATGGGCACACTAATAGAGTTTCCTTCCTTCTATACCTTATCACACCTTCGTCAACCATCGTAACAACTTTAGTGGCTATGGGCACACTAATAGAGTTTCCTTCCTTCTATACCTTATCACACCTTCGTCAACCATCGTAACAACTTTAGTGGCTATGGGCACACTAATAGAGTTTCCTTCCTTCTATACCTTATCACACCTTCGTCAACCATCGTAACACCTTTAGTGGCTATGGGCACACTAATAGAGTTTCCTTCCTTCTATACCTTATCACACCTTCGTCAACCATCGTAACAACTTTAGTGGCTATGGGCACACTAATAGAGTTTCCTTCCTTCTATACCTTATCACACCTTCGTCAACCATCGTAACAACTTTAGTGGCTATGGGCACACTAATAGAGTTTCCTTCCTTCTATACCTTATCACACCTTCGTCAACCATCGTAACAACTTTAGTGGCTATGGGCACACTAATAGAGTTTCCTTCCTTCTATACCTTATCACACCTTCGTCAACCATCGTAACACCTTTAGTGGCTATGGGCACACTAATAGAGTTTCCTTCCTTCTATACCTTATCACACCTTCGTCAACCATCGTAACAACTTTAGTGGCTATGGGCACACTAATAGAGTTTCCTTCCTTCTATACCTTATCACACCTTCGTCAACCATCGTAACACCTTTAGTGGCTATGGGCACACTAATAGAGTTTCCTTCCTTCTATACCTTATCACACCTTCGTCAACCATCGTAACACCTTTAGTGGCTATGGGCACACTAATAGAGTTTCCTTCCTTCTATACCTTATCACACCTTCGTCAACCATCGTAACAACTTTAGTGGCTATGGGCACACTAATAGAGTTTCCTTCCTTCTATACCTTATCACACCTTCGTCAACCATCGTAACAACTTTAGTGGCTATGGGCACACTAATAGAGTTTCCTTCCTTCTATACCTTATCACACCTTCGTCAACCATCGTAACACCTTTAGTGGCTATGGGCACACTAATAGAGTTTCCTTCCTTCTATACCTTATCACACCTTCGTCAACCATCGTAACAACTTTAGTGGCTATGGGCACACTAATAGAGTTTCCTTCCTTCTATACCTTATCACACCTTCGTCAACCATCGTAACAACTTTAGTGGCTATGGGCACACTAATAGAGTTTCCTTCCTTCTATACCTTATCACACCTTCGTCAACCATCGTAACACCTTTAGTGGCTATGGGCACACTAATAGAGTTTCCTTCCTTCTATACCTTATCACACCTTCGTCAACCATCGTAACAACTTTAGTGGCTATGGGCACACTAATAGAGTTTCCTTCCTTCTATACCTTATCACACCTTCGTCAACCATCGTAACAACTTTAGTGGCTATGGGCACACTAATAGAGTTTCCTTCCTTCTATACCTTATCACACCTTCGTCAACCATCGTAACAACTTTAGTGGCTATGGGCACACTAATAGAGTTTCCTTCCTTCTATACCTTATCACACCTTCGTCAACCATCGTAACAACTTTAGTGGCTATGGGCACACTAATAGAGTTTCCTTCCTTCTATACCTTATCACACCTTCGTCAACCATCGTAACAACTTTAGTGGCTATGGGCACACTAATAGAGTTTCCTTCCTTCTATACCTTATCACACCTTCGTCAACCATCGTAACAACTTTAGTGGCTATGGGCACACTAATAGAGTTTCCTTCCTTCTATACCTTATCACACCTTCGTCAACCATCGTAACACCTTTAGTGGCTATGGGCACACTAATAGAGTTTCCTTCCTTCTATACCTTATCACACCTTCGTCAACCATCGTAACAACTTTAGTGGCTATGGGCACACTAATAGAGTTTCCTTCCTTCTATACCTTATCACACCTTCGTCAACCATCGTAACAACTTTAGTGGCTATGGGCACACTAATAGAGTTTCCTTCCTTCTATACCTTATCACACCTTCGTCAACCATCGTAACAACTTTAGTGGCTATGGGCACACTAATAGAGTTTCCTTCCTTCTATACCTTATCACACCTTCGTCAACCATCGTAACAACTTTAGTGGCTATGGGCACACTAATAGAGTTTCCTTCCTTCTATACCTTATCACACCTTCGTCAACCATCGTAACAACTTTAGTGGCTATGGGCACACTAATAGAGTTTCCTTCCTTCTATACCTTATCACACCTTCGTCAACCATCGTAACAACTTTAGTGGCTATGGGCACACTAATAGAGTTTCCTTCCTTCTATACCTTATCACACCTTCGTCAACCATCGTAACAACTTTAGTGGCTATGGGCACACTAATAGAGTTTCCTTCCTTCTATACCTTATCACACCTTCGTCAACCATCGTAACAACTTTAGTGGCTATGGGCACACTAATAGAGTTTCCTTCCTTCTATACCTTATCACACCTTCGTCAACCATCGTAACAACTTTAGTGGCTATGGGCACACTAATAGAGTTTCCTTCCTTCTATACCTTATCACACCTTCGTCAACCATCGTAACAACTTTAGTGGCTATGGGCACACTAATAGAGTTTCCTTCCTTCTATACCTTATCACACCTTCGTCAACCATCGTAACAACTTTAGTGGCTATGGGCACACTAATAGAGTTTCCTTCCTTCTATACCTTATCACACCTTCGTCAACCATCGTAACAACTTTAGTGGCTATGGGCACACTAATAGAGTTTCCTTCCTTCTATACCTTATCACACCTTCGTCAACCATCGTAACAACTTTAGTGGCTATGGGCACACTAATAGAGTTTCCTTCCTTCTATACCTTATCACACCTTCGTCAACCATCGTAACAACTTTAGTGGCTATGGGCACACTAATAGAGTTTCCTTCCTTCTATACCTTATCACACCTTCGTATCGTACACCTTTAGTGGCTATGGGCACACTAATAGAGTTTCCTTCCTTCTATACCTTATCACACCTTCGTCAACCATCGTAACAACTTTAGTGGCTATGGGCACATAATATAGTTTCCTTACCTTATCACACCTTCGTCAACCATCGTAACAACTTTAGTGGCTATGGGCACACTAATATACCTTATCCTTATCACACCTTCGTCAACCATCGTAACAACTTTAGTGGCTATGGGCACACTAATAGAGTTTCCTTCCTTCTATACCTTATCACACCTTCGTCAACCATCGTAACAACTTTAGTGGCTATGGGCACACTAATAGAGTTTCCTTCCTTCTATACCTTATCACACCTTCGTCAACCATCGTAACAACTTTAGTGGCTATGGGCACACTAATAGAGTTTCCTTCCTTCTATACCTTATCACACCTTCATCAACCATCGTAACAACCTTTAGTGGCTATGGGCACACTAATAGAGTTTCCTTCCTTCTATACCTTATCACACCTTCGTCAACCATCGTAACACCTTTAGTGGCTATGGGCACACTAATAGAGTTCCCTTCCTTCTATACCTTATCACACCTTCGTCAACCATCGTAACACCTTTAGTGGCTATGGGCACACTAATAGAGTTTCCTTCCTTCTATACCTTATCACACCTTCGTCAACCATCGTAACACCTTTAGTGGCTATGGGCACATTAATAGAGTTTCCTTCCTTCTATACCTTATCACACCTTCGTCAACCATCGTAACACCTTTAGTGGCTATGGGCACACTAATAGAGTTTCCTTCCTTCTATACCTTATCACACCTTCGTCAACCATCGTAACACCTTTAGTGGCTATGGGCACATAATAGTTTTCCTTCCTTCTATACCTTATCACACCTTCGTCAACCATCGTAACAACTTTAGTGGCTATGGGCACACTAATAGAGTTTCCTTCCTTCTATACCTTATCACACCTTCGTCAACCATCGTAACAACTTTAGTGGCTATGGGCACACTAATAGAGTTTCCTTCCTTCTATACCTTATCACACCTTCGTCAACCATCGTAACAACTTTAGTGGCTATGGGCACACTAATAGAGTTTCCTTCCTTCTATACCTTATCACACCTTCATCAACCATCGTAACAACTTTAGTGGCTATGGGCACACTAATAGAGTTTCCTTCCTTCTATACCTTATCACACCTTCGTCAACCATCGTAACAACTTTAATGGCTATGGGCACACTAATAGTTTCCTTCCTTCTATACCTTATCACACCTTCGTCAACCATCGTAACAACTTTAGTGGCTATGGGCACACTAATAGTTTCCTTCCTTCTATACCTTATCACACCTTCATCAACCATCGTAACAACTTTAGTGGCTATGGGCACACTAACAGAGTTTCCTTCCTTCTATACCTTATCACACCTTCGTCAACCATCGTAACACCTTTAATGGCTATGGGCACACTAATAGAGTTTCCTTCCTTCTATACCTTATCACACCTTCATCAACCATCGTAACAACTTTAGTGGCTATGGGCACACTAATAGAGTTTCCTTCCTTCTATACCTTATCACACCTTCGTCAACCATCGTAACACCTTTAGTGGCTATGGGCACACTAATAGAGTTTCCTTCCTTCTATACCTTATCACACCTTCGTCAACCATCGTAACAACTTTAGTGGCTATGGGCACACTAATAGTTTCCTTCCTTCTATACCTTATCACACCTTCATCAACCATCGTAACACTGAGCTACATGACAATCCTACATTTCCTTATTCGATCAATCTGTATTTAGTAATTTAGTTCGATTTTAATCGGATGATTATAGCATGCATGGCTAACCATTACTTGATCTGAACAATACAGTGCGTAATGAACAGTTAAAGCTTAATGATATAAGTAGGATTATAGTAATTGTTATATAAAATGTTTCAAGACCGAAATTCCATTTTATATAATTCCAATTTATATAATTCCAAATTCAAACAACATTTCTAAAATGCTTTATAAAATGAAAATAAGTACCGTAGTTAATTAATAAAGGGTTTAGTCTTGACTTACAACATTATCAGCGATTTGGCAAATTTGATCACAAAATGTGTAGCCAAATTCAAGATTCAGTTAGAAAATCTGAGAAAGAAAGACGGTTATATGACATCAGACATATGGTTAAGGACTACACAGATATAGAGAGGAAACCCACTGTCGCCACTTCATGGGCTACCCTTTCTGATTGGCAGCAAGGGATCTTTTATACATGCATGCACCATCCCACAGACAGGATAGCACATACCACAGCCTTTGTTACAACAGTTGTGGAACACTGGCTGGAACGAGAAATTGTCCAATGGGACCATCGACGGGGATTGATCCTAGACTGACTGCGCATCAAGCGAATGCTTTACCACTGGACTACATCCCGCCCCCCCCCCCCCCCCCCCAAAGATTCAATTAAGACAGACAATGAAAATGGCAGTAGATCTATAAATAACATGTAATTATTTTATTCACTTTTTGTCTCATTAAGAATTAAATATATTTCCAAACTTTAACTGTTTCAGGTCATCAATTTCATCTTAAAATAACTATATTTCACCAACTGTTATACAAGTTAGGTTAAAAGTTTTGACTGACAGTACCAGTAACTGTAATTTATCAGCTGTTATACAGTACATTTTTGATGAACTATTTTATTATACATTTGTACTGTAATTATATTTTACTGTTATACATTTTAGGTGAACTACACATGTAATTTTGTTATACTTTAATGATACTTAGTGGCATAGTGTGGGTCGGCCACCAGGGCGGTTGCCCTGGGTGCAAAATTCTGGATTGGTGGAAGGGACTCAGGAAGTGTTAACGGTCCACTGGTTAGGGGTGCAATACTTGCCTTGCCGTGGGCGCCTTGCCCCGGGCACTGGCAACCAATGCTATGCCACTGATGATACTTTACTGTTATATATTTTAGATGAACTACAGTGAAACCCCTCAACACCGGACCCCCTCTAAACCGGAATTCCCTCAAAACTGGACGTTTTCCGCGGTCCCGTGATTTACACATCTTTTAACACTATATTTTACCCCTCTAAACCGGAAACCCCTCTAAACTGAACACCGGACAAACAATTCGGTCTCAATGTGTCAACTTAGTGTAAATCCTACCCCTGAAAACCGGACGATCAAACCGATACCAATCAATATGGCGCCCACCTGTCTGTGAACACCGATGGTACCGCTCAGCAGGCAAGATTAGCAACTTGACAATAAACAATTAAAAGGACTGATCGCAAGCTTTGGTATGGAGTTAACTACTGTAAACACATTGATTGTGTTGTAATTATGGTTAACATTAGCGGAGTTCGGGTTTGGGTTAGATGTCTTTATTAAGTTACGAGTGTGTTTTAAGGTCTTAAATGTGATCCTTCACAAACATGTCTCATGATTTGCTTCAAAGACTGACACAAATAACAGGGAATTTAATTTGCTGCCTTCCTATTGTGTGAATGTTTTGGGGGTTTTTTTAAACGTTTTTTTTAGCGAAATAAAGAGTAAGCAAAAGTATATGTTGGCTTTGCGTAGTCGAATAGATGTTAGTAGTGTTTCATTTTCATGTCGATTTTCAACATGACGGAATGTCCAGCTAAACGTCGCCGTAGGGACTTCCGTGGGGACGAAATACCCAATGACAGAAGCGACAACGAATCCGAACAAGATGTATCTGTTCCGGGAAACGATCTCAGCTATCCTGATGTATTGAACATGCTTCAGATTTTAAAGGACTGCAATACAGAAAGATGAACGTTTCCTATTGCATGTACAGGAATTAGAAAGTTTAACGCAGGCAACCATTGTTAAACACAGATGTGAAAGACAACAGACATCGATGGATATGTTTCTCAACATAGGCTGATTTATCGATTGATTGACAATTTGTGGACTTTTTAATGTATTTTTTATTCAATATTACTCCCATGGATGTTTTTATTTTTCTAAATGCTCATAAATGCACCATTTTTCAACATATTCTTGTTGTTCTTGTTTTAAAACACTTTAACACTTTCCCTATTTTATGGAGAATGGAAGGTATTTCCATCCAGGCAGACCCCTGAAAACCGGACACCTCTGAAAACCGGACATTTTACTTGGTCCCATGGATGTCCGGTATTGAGGGGTTTCACTGTACTTTATTATACTATAATTATATTTTACTGTTAAACATTTTAGGTAAATAACTTTGTCTTACAATAATTACATTTCACCAACTTTTAAATATTTTAGTCCAATACTTTGTCTCACAATAATTACATTTCACAAAAACTTTACACATTACAGGTCAATAACTATTATCTTACTAATCTAATACTTAAAAGCTACTTAACAGCCAAATAAACACTAATACAACAAATGCATGATAAAACAAACCTTCACAGCACACTGGTTTCAACGTATTTATAACCTCCACGACGGACTATAAAACCTGGCTAAAGAATGATCATACAACCACAGACCTGGGAAGGCAATCAGATTCTGCTACAATAAGCAGTGATCCAGTGGTGTCCTGCCTAAGGATTTGACTCAATAGCACGTCAACACCAACAATGCCATCGCGGTGACAATGCCAGCATTCAAACATGAAACCCGGCCCATGCACACGTCATTGAGATACGGACCTGCACGGCAGAGTCACATTCACACAGCACATGGATGGGAAACTGGGTTTAAAGAGGATGGGTATTCATTAGGGTGGTAAATGTTGGCAAAGACACAATCAGAAAGCATGTGGAGGGAGGTGTGTGTGTGGGGGGGGGGGGGACTAGATTTAAAGGGGATGGGTATTCATTAGGGTGGTAAATGTTGGCCAAGACACAATCAGAAAGCATGTGGAGGGAGGTGTGTGTGTGGGGGGGGGGACTAGATTTAAAGGGGATGGGTATTCATTAGGGTGGTAAATGTTGGCCAAGACACAATCAGAAAACATGTGGAGGGAGGTGTAGGTGTGTGTGTGTGGGGGGGGGTAGATTTAAAGGGATTGGGTAATCATTAGGGTGGTAAATGTTGGCCAAGACACAATCAGAAAGCATGTGGAGGGAGGTGTGTGTGGGGGGGGGGGACTAGATTTAAAGGGATTGGGTAATCATTAGGGTGGTAAATGTTGGCCAAGACACAATCAGAAAGCATGTGGAGGGAGGTGTGTGTGTGTGTGGGGGGGGGGTAGATTTAAAGGGGGGGTAAATGTTGGCCAAGACACAATCAGAAAACATGTGGAGGGACTAGATTTAAAGGGGATGGGTATTCATCAGAAAACGTAGGGAGGTGGTAAAAAGGGGATGGTAATCATTAAAATGGCCAAGACACAATCAGAAAATGTGAAGGGAGGTGGGGGTGGGGGGGGGGGTAGGTTTAAAGGAGATGGGTAATCATTATGGAGGTAAATGTTGGCCAAGACACAATCAGAAAACATGTGGAGGGAGGTGTGGGTGTGTGTGTGGGGGGGGTAGATTTAAAGGGATTGGGTAATCATTAGGGTGGTAAATGTTGGCCAAGACACAATCAGAAAACATGTGGAGGGAGGTGAGGTGTGTGGGGGAGAGGGCTAGATTTAAAGTGATTGAGTAATCATTAGAATGTTAAATGTTGGCAAAAACACAATCAGAAAACGTGGAGGGAGGTGTGTGTGTGTAGATTTAAAGTGATTGAGTAATCGAATGTTAAATGTTGGCAAAAACACAATCAGGGGGGGGGGGGGTGTGTGTGTCGGGGGGGGGGGGGGCTAGATTTAAAGGGGATAGGTAATCATTAAAATGGTAAATGTTTGGCTCAGAAAGCTGTTAGTTTAAAGGAGATGGGTAATCATTATGATGGTAAAGTTGGCCAAGACACAATCAGAAAACATGTGGAGGGAGGTAGATTTAAAGGGATTGGGTAATCATTAGTGGTAAATGGCAAAGACACAATCAGAAAACATGTGGAGGGAGGTGTGGGTGTGTGTGTGTGTGGGGGGGGGGGGTAGATTTAAAGGGATTGGGTAATCATTATGGGTGGTAAATGTTGGCCAAGACACAATCAGAAAACATGTGGAGGGAGGTGAGGTGTGTGGGGGGGAGGGGGGTAGATTTAAAGGGATTGGGTAATCATTAGAATGGTAAATGCTAGCTTTAGTTCAGATGTAAAGACAGATATCTGTTTGGCAAAGACACAATCAGAAAGCATGTGAAGGGAGGTGTGTGTGGGGGGGGGGGGGACTAGATTTAAAGGGGATGGGTATTCATTAGGGTGGTAAATGTTGGCCAAGACACAATCAGAAAACATGTGGAGGGAGGTGTAGGTGTGTGTGTGTGTGGGGGGGTAGATTTAAAGGGATTGGGTAATCATTAGGGTGGTAAATGTTGGCCAAGACACAATCAGAAAACATGTGGAGGGAGGTGAGGTGTGTGGGGGAGAGGGCTAGATTTAAAGTGATTGAGTAATCATTAGAATGTTAAATGTTGGCAAAAACACAATCAGAAAACGTGGAGGGAGGTGTGTGTGTCGGGGGGGGGGGGGCTAGATTTAAAGGGGATAGGTAATCATTAAAATGGTAAATGCTAGCTTTAGTTCAGATGTAAAGACAGATATCTGTTTGGCAAAGACACAATCAGAAAGCATGTGAAGGGAGGTGGGGGTGGGGGGGGGGGCTAGGTTTAAAGGAGATGGGTAATCATTATGGATGGTAAATGTTGGCCAAGACACAATCAGAAAACATGTGGAGGGAGGTGTGGGTGTGTGTGTGGGGGGGGGGGGTAGATTTAAAGGGATTGGGTAATCATTAGGGTGGTAAATGTTGGCCAAGACACAATCAGAAAACATGTGGAGGGAGGTGTGGGTGTGTGTGTGTGTGGGGGGGTAGATTTAAAGGGATTGGGTAATCATTAGGGTGGTAAATGTTGGCCAAGACACAATCAGAAAACATGTGGAGGGAGGTGAGGTGTGTGGGGGAGAGGGCTAGATTTAAAGTGATTGAGTAATCATTAGAATGTTAAATGTTGGCAAAAACACAATCAGAAAACGTGGAGGGAGGTGTGTGTGTCGGGGGGGGGGGGGGGCTAGATTTAAAGGGGATAGGTAATCATTAAAATGGTAAATGCTAGCTTTAGTTCAGATGTAAAGACAGATATCTGTTTGGCAAAGACACAATCAGAAAGCATGTGAAGGGAGGTGGGGGGGGGGGGGGGGGGGGGGGGGCTAGGTTTAAAGGAGATGGGTAATCATTATGGATGGTAAATGTTGGCCAAGACACAATCAGAAAACATGTGGAGGGAGGTGTGGGTGTGTGTGTGTGGGGGGGGGTAGATTTAAAGGGATTGGGTAATCATTAGGGTGGTAAATGTTGGCCAAGACACAATCAGAAAACATGTGGAGGGAGGTGTGGGTGTGTGTGTGTGTGGGGGGGGGTAGATTTAAAGGGATTGGGTAATCATTAGGGTGGTAAATGTTGGCCAAGACACAATCAGAAAACATGTGGAGGGAGGTGAGGTGTGTGGGGGAGAGGGCTAGATTTAAAGGGATTGGGTAATCATTAGAATGGTAAATGCTAGCTTTAGTTCAGATGTAAAGACAGATATCTGTTTGGCAAAGACACAGTCAGAAAGCATGTGAAGGGAGGTGGGGGTGGGGGGGGGCTAGGTTTAAAGGAGATGGGTAATCATTATGGATGGTAAATGTTGGCAGACACAATCAGAAAGCATGTGGAGGGAGGATAGGGGTGGCATGTGTATGTTATAGATTTAAAGGGGAGGGAGATGGGGTAGGGGGACTAGATTTAAAGGGGATGGGTAATCATTAGGATGGTAAATGTTGGCAAAAACACAATCAGAAAGCATGTGGAGGGAGGTGAAGTTGGGGGGGGGACTAGATTTAAAGGGGATGGGTAATCATTATGGATGGTAAATGTTGGCAGAAACACAATCAGAAAGCATGTGGAGGGGGGTGAGGTGGGGGGGGACTAGATTTAAAGGGGTAGATACCAACTACATGTAGGTAGTAAACATTAACCTAATTCCGATGTGAAAACACATTCAGCCAAAATTATAGGGTGGTTTTGGAGTTGTAAGGAGGAGGGCTAGATTTAAAGGGGTGGGTACTAACAGACTGGTAAAAATCAACCTTAATTCATATGTGAAGACACATTCAGCCAACATTATAAGGTGGGGGTGGAGTTGTAAGAGGAGTTAGATTTAAAGGGGCGGGTACCAACAGTCCAATAAAGGCTAACCTTAATTTATATACTAAGACACATTCAGCCAGCACAATAAGCTTGTTTTTCATCCCATCTAATTACCCCAGGACTGATACATGTATATCAAAAGCCATGGTAGGTGCTGTCCTGTCTTTAGGAATAAAATATCCCTTGCTGCTAATGGAAAATATAGCAGGTTTCCTCTGAAGAACTTACCAAATGTGTTACATTCAACAGCTGACGATTAATTAATCAATGTACTATAGTGGTGTCATTAAAGAAAACAAACGTTCATATATAATAAATTAATTTAAATTTAATATCATATTTATGTCTTACATACATGTACGTGTAACTACATACATTTACAATGCTTAAAGGCATATTGTCACAGACCACTGACCTATTTATCGGGTAATGGTCTAACAAAGTATTACCTGAACAAATATAATTTGATTTGTCCCTAAATGTACTTTATTCAACCATCTTCATAACCACCATACTCCATTTATTAATGACATTTTGTAAAAATAATTGAATTATGGCAATGGTCCATAATTAAAAAACTAAAATTGCTGAGGATGACATGGATTTCACTCTATCATGGTTCAGTGAAGGTGATGCGATAGCTAGATTTGGTTTCCAACAATTAATGTAATTTGTATTTATTATTTATTTTTAGAGAAATAAGGTCCTTAAATCTGTGACAGTATGCCTTTAAATACCTGCATTTAAGAAAAACAGGCTTTGTAAAATAGGCCCTATAATATATTCGACATCCAATAGCTATGTTTAATAAATCAATGTGTTTTTCAAGCTGCTAATCTGTTCAGAACAGAAGTTAACTTTAAATTTTCACTGAGTTCTGTCTTGTGCAGGTTTTAGATTGCCTAATAACCAGGATTGGCAGTTTTAAAAACATTTCTGAATGCCATGGCCAGTCACAGTTATCTGCCCACACAAACAAAATTAAAAAGTCTGGCTTTGTATGTACAATATCTTTTTATTACACTGTAAAGTAAATAGTGCTTTATTCCGTTAGTGTAGCTATCAGCAATAAAATATATCTAGGAAAGCAATATCATACCATCTACAATGCCAGTAACAGACATCTTTAAATACCAGCAGATACAAGCATTACAAAAGACTGATATGATTAAAATATTTGAAGGCAGAATGGGGTAACTCAGATACTACAGTACTTAATCTTAAACTCAATGATCAAGGCCTATTCGTTATTTATTGTCATACAAGTTACAAATGTCAGTGTTGTTATTTTCCTATTTTATTACATGAAAATTCAATATATTTTGGTTTAGGAATTAAAGAGGTGAAGGAAGGAAAGGAAGGTAATGTTTTATTTAACGACGCACTCAACACATTTTATTTACAGTTATATGGCATCGGACATATGGTTAAGGACCACACAGATATTGAGAGAGGAAAACCGCTGTCGCCACTTCATGGGGTACTCTTTTCGATTAGCAGCAAGGGATCTTTTATATGCACTATCCCATAGACAGGATAGCACATACCATGGCCTTTGATATACCAGTTGTGGTGTGGTGCACTGGCTAAAACGAGAAATAGCCCAATGGGGATCGATCCCAAACTGACCGCGCATCAAACGAGTGCATTACCACTGGGCTACATCTTGCCCCTAAAGAGGTGAAGATATATGAAGGGTCCACAGGAATAACCCTGATTATCTGTTTGGACATCATAGGTTATTCCTGTGGACCCTTCATATAGGAATAAGGAAAGATGGTCAAAATTTTAAAAGAGAAACACAATATAATTGCTAATACATGCAAGCAATGGTATAACTTGTGAAATAATAATAATTATTAAAAACTGCTATGGATATTTTGTATACCATCCACTGGCGTAGGAAATGGGGGGGGGGGGAGGGCAAGGGGGGTTATGTGCTTTATAATAGTGTAAAAGTGTGAAAATATAAAAGTGTGCCCCCCACCTTTTGGCACCTTCCTATGCTACTGTCATCTTATAGACAGGACAACACATACTCAGTATTATTATCTTATAGACAGGACAACACATACCCAGTATTATTATCACTGGATGGAATGAGAAAAATTTGGGTCCAGTGCAACAGTTGGTAGAGAGCTTGTTTGAGTTGCTTGGGTCAAAGTATCAAATCCACTAGGTGGACCTACTGTCCAATAGGTTTTTTTTTTACCATTCCAACCACAGTACCACGACTGGTATATCAACGGTTGTGGTATGTGCTGTCTTGCTGTCTATGGGAAATGCATATAAAACATACCTTGCTGCTAATGGGAAAATGTAAATGGTTTCCTCTCTAAAATTATATGTCACAATGACCAAATATCTGATAACTAATAGTCAATGATTAATAAATCAATGTGTTCTAGTGGTGTCATTAAACAAAACAAACCTTTTTACCGAGCTACATCCTGTTGGTATGGGTCATCAAGTAACAGACTCATTTTGTCAATTACATTTCGAACTGTCAATCATACTGTCGTTCATATCCAATCAATCTGTTGGTCTACATGTATGTGTGATTACCATGGCAACACTATCACTGCTCATCTTCTTAATTACCGGTATGATCCCAAATATCACTTTTCATATCAAAGTACTGAATGTACAGAGATTGATCAGCTCGTGTTAAATTATAAATTACTTTGTGATATACAGTATGATGTAAACGGTTCAGTAAAGGACAGGCGAAACCTTTTTTTATTTACGGTTATATGGCGTCGGACATATGGTTAAGGACCACACAGATATTGAGGGAGGAAACCAGCTGTCACCACTTCATGGACTACTCTTTTCAATTAGCAGCAAGGGATCTTTTATATGCACCATCTCATAGACAGAATAGCACATACCACTGCCTTTGATGTACCAGTCGTCGTGCACTGGCTGAAGATATTAATAGCAGCCATCACTGTGAATTTTATGATATTTGATTATGACCGAAAGGAAAAGACTCTTTATCAAAAGTTTAAAGATTGTTTTAATCATTGGCTATTGGATGTCAGACATGTGGTAATTTTTACAGATAGTCTCAAGGCAACACTACACGATATAAGTGCCTCATACGAGATTGTGACGAGACAAAACATAATTATTTCATCAGTTGCTATGCAATTGGCAGTTCTAATTTGAGACACTTGTATTGTGTGGCAACATCGCTGGAAGAAACCCACTGTTATTCCTTTACCAGCAAGGGATCTTTAATATGCACTTTCTCACAGACAGAACAGTACATACCACAGGTTTTGATATACCAGTTGTGGGACACTGGTTGGGATGGAATACTATTTAGCAAGACACACATCATATTATTTAACTGGTGGTTAGAGATTAACCAAAATATGCCATAAAATAAACCAATATATGTGATGAATATCACCAACCAAACTGTCATAGCACTAACCAAGATATGCTATAAAATAAACCAATGTGTCATGAATATCACCAACCAAATTGTCATAGCACTAACCAAAATATGCCATAAACCAATATGTGTGATGAATATCACCAACCAAATTGTCATAGCACTAACCAAAATATGCCATAAAATAAACCAATATGTGTGATGAATATCACCAACCAAATTGTCATAGCACTAACCAAAATATGCCATAAAACCAACCAAATTGTCATAGCACTAACCAAAATATGCCATAAAACCAACCAAATTGTCATATCACTAACCAAAATAACCAATATGTGTCATGAATATCACTGACCAATATGACATAGCACTAACTAATATACACGTTATAAAATAAAACAATATGTCACAAATATTACTAACTAACGTGTCACAGCCTCAACCAAAGTGGCAATAAGACAAGTCAATAGTGAAGAACAAAATTAATATTTTATGAATATTTCTGCTGTTTTGTTCATTTTTTTAAATTTCTACCACAAATATTCTGCTCTCCACTTGTAAAACTTGCAGCACTGCCCATAATAATAAAAAACCCACCTTATGGCTGGTACACAAAATGTGTGATGGAGCTCACAAAATCTTTCTGCTGTGACCAATGCAAATTTGTAAAGGTTTCTAATGTCAACACAATAAATTGCCCTAAATTGCTCAGCACACACCGAGACCTTTAAAAAAAAAAATGAATAGCTTTTTGTACTACCTAAATAATGAAGAAACAAACTACTTTTATTTATACTTCTCCAGCACTATAATTAAGTACAATTTATGAGAGAGAAAAACCCCTCAAAATTGTAGAATTTGTATTTTAATACTACACAGAGAAACAAGGTCAAAAAACAAAATGTGTTTGATTGTATGTAGTATTTGGACAGCATATACATGTAGGCCTATTAAATCGGAACTAATTTGGCCATGTTGACGTTTTGAGACTCAATGGAAATAATGACCGTTTTGTTAGTTGATATAAGTAAACAGTGTACACTATTAGATCGGTGTCAGGAGATATCAAGCGATATAGAGATATCAGACACTGACGTGCCAAATGGATGACTTCAAGGATAAATTGTACACAGCGCTGTTTGATAATATAATCGTCACAGTGGCCCGACAAGCACCAGTTCACCAGTCTTCATAGCCTCTGTATTGAGGCTCTTTCTCATAGGGTATTGGTGCCAAGTGCTATATCAATATGAAAAGGTTTTAAAACGACATGTCAGCATATCTGTACTATATAATTAACTTGATGTAACCTGTGCTATGTACTTGAAAGTTTAGATGGGGTGTAATGGCCTTACACTGGGCTTTCCCCCCAAAATATAACTGCCATGTAGATAGCCAGCCCTCATTAGCTGAGGCTATATACATAGCCACTGTGTAGATAGCCAGCCCTCGTTAGGCTATATACATGGCCACTGTGTAGATAGCTAGCCCTCATTAGCGGAAGAGGCTATATACATGGCCACTGTGTAGATAGCCAGTCCTCGTTAGCTGAGGCTAAATACATGGCCACTGTGTAGATAGCCAGTCCTTGTTAGCTGAGGCTAAATACACGGCCACTGTGTAGATAGCCAGCCCTTGTTAGCAGAAGAGGCTATATACATGGCCACTGTGTAGATAGCCAGTCCTCGTTAGCTGAGGCTAAATACATGGCCACTGTGTAGATAACCAGCCCTCGTTAGCGGAAGAGGCTATATACATGGCCACTGTGTAGATAACCAGCCCTCGTTAGCAGAAGAGGCTAAATACATGGCCACTGTGTAGATAACCAGCCCTCGTTAGCGGAAGAGGCTATATACATGGCCACTGTGTAGATAGCCAGCCTTCGTTAGCCGAGACTATATACACAGCCACTGTGTACATAGCCAGCCCTCGTTAGCTGAGGCTATATACATGGCCACTGTGTAGATAGCCAGCCCTTGTTAGCTGAGGCTTAATACACAGCCTCCGTGTATATAGCCAATTTTATAAAAGTAACAAAGATGATGGCCTCCATTATGATTGTATTTAAGGAATTCATCTTTGTGTGCAATATTTAGTATGTTGTGTATAAGGTGTAGCCAACTAGGTCTGAGCACAAAAAGATCCTTGCAAAATGTGGCATCAGGTAAGTACAATGAAAGATGTCGGCAGTGCACATTAAAAGAGGAGAAGCGGTCAGAATGATCTGAAACTTAAAAAGGCATAGCATATTATACAATGTAGATGACTATTAAGTCTAAGGTGTCAAACATAAGAGGGCCAGGACATAGCCCAGTGGTAAAGTGTTCACTTGATGCACAGTCGGGCTAGGATCGATCTCCATCGGTGGACCCATTGGGCTATTTCTCATTCCAGGCAGTGCTCCACAACTGGTGTAACAAAGGCCATGGTATGTACTATCCTGTCTGCATATAAAAAGATCTCTTGCTGTTAATTGAAAATAGTAGCCCATGAAGTGGCAACAGCGGGTTTCCTCTCTCAATATATGTGTGGTCCTTAACCATATGTCTGACGCCATATAACCGTAAATAAAATGTGTTAAGTGCATCATTAAATTAAAAAATTCCTTCTTCAAACATACGGTAATTCTGACACTTTGTCTCACATATCAGAGAGAAAAAAAAAACCCTGCTAGCACCACATAAGATACACTTTTTAATTAACAGCATGGGCTTCTGGTATTGAATTGGGGGATTTTTTTTTTTTTTTTTTTTTTTTTAGGATTCCACTGGAATCGCAAAATGATGTCATACATATATTTTGGGATTCCACATCATAATCTAATGCTTCTGAAACAAAATCTAAGAATCATGGATGCACGGAATCGTACTAAATTTGCAGCTTGGACTGTTTTGTTCACATTGTAAAGACAGGAACATACATACGATTACCTTCAAAATAACAGTCATGAAGCACTTAAAACACTGACTGGACACCACATAGACTATATCTACCAAACAGCAGCAAGATGTCTTTTATAAGCATTTAACCATAGATAGAATGGCACATACTTTGGCCTTTGATACAGCTACTATGATTCAAACCTTTGGTTAGGATGAAACAAATAATATAATGGGTTACCATCACAGCAAATTCATTCATTTGAAATACTTGAAAACTAACACAATATAATGAATTATTTTTCCAGACCCATAGGAACTGTGTGTGTGTGTGTGTGTGTGTGTGTGTGTGTGTGTATGGGGGGTCACACTAGGGTGACCTGTGCCCCCCACATAAGGATAAAAACATGGGGTTTTTTCCTACTCTACACAAGCATAGATAAAAATATGATTCATGCCAACCCCACCCAGACTAGACTGTGGCCCCCTCACTAGAGATTGTAGCCCCCTCACTAGCGATTGTAGCCCCCTCACTAGAGATTGTAGCCCCCTCACTAGAGATTGTAGCCCCCTCACTAGCGATTGTGACCCCCTCACTAGAGATTGTAGCCCCTTCACTAGAGATTGTGGCCCCCTCACTAGAGACTGTGGCCCCCTCACTAGAGATTGTGGCCCCTCATTAGAGACTGTGGCCCTCTCACTAGAGATTGTGGCCTCCTCACTAGAGATTGTGGCCCCCACTTCATATATCATCCATATGGCCCATACAACATGACCTTGTTTATTTTTATGAACTCATCATGTTACTATTATTTAACATTCCGTATTCCTGACTGATTTGTTTGCCTTGTTTGGGCGTGTGTCTTTTTGTGTTTTCATTTCACAGAATACCGATACACACACACACACCCATAGACACAAACAGTAGCAGCAGTACACACATAAAAAACCTCTATCCTTTAGAAATGCTAGAGAAACAGACATAGAAGATGACCTTATTGCCAAATTATGTTTTTTAAATGTCAGTTGCTGCCTAGAACATGTTGATGATCATAAAGTTAAGGTCTCTTCATAATTATTGACATTTCCATGACAGAACTTAGTTCCATCAAAGGAAGGAAGGAAAGGTTTTATTTAACGATGCACTCAACACATTTTATTTACGGTTATATGGCGTCGGACATATAGTTAAGGACCACACAGATATTGAGAGAGGAAAACCGCTGTCGCCACTTCATGGGCTACTCTTTTTGATTAGCAGTAAGGGATCTTTTATATGCACCATCCCACAGACAGGGTAGTACATACCATGGCCTTTGATATACCAGTCATGGTACACTGGCTGGAGCGAGAAATAGCCCAATGAGCCCACTGACGGGGATCGATCCCAAACCGACCGTGCATCAAGCGAACACTTTACCACTGGGCTACGTCCCGCCCCTCCATGAAAGGAAAACGGTCCTTGTTTAATATTAAAAGTTAAAAGCAGACAAATTATATATCTCGATTATCAAAATTTTTATATCATAAATTAAACACATTTTGGAGCAGAACACAGATTTATCCTGTGATAAAGCACTCACTTGATGCGCAGTCGGTTTGGGATCAAACCATGTCAGTGGCCCATTGGGCTATTTCTTGTCCAAGCCAGTGCACCACGACTGGTATATCAAAGGCCGTGGTATGTGCTATCCTGCCTGTGGGATAGTGCATATAAAAGATCCCTTACTACTAATGGAAAAATATAGCGGGTTTCCTCTCTAAGACTATATGTCAAAATTACCAAATGTTTGACATCCAATAGCCAATGATTAATAAATCAATGAGCTCTAGTGGTGTCGTTAAACAAAACAAACTTTACTTTTAAATACATTTCTTTCTTTTGTTTTCTCCAATCCAGTTTATGGTACTATTAGTGAGACAACAGGCAATGAAATAAGCACAATATGAGGTAACCCAGGTAGACTGGTTACCATAAAATATGAGCATGGTAACCCATAGGTCACTACACATTTATCAAGTTTACAATTTCTATTATTTTTAATATTAAATCCCTTCACAAACACACAAATAATTGGTTATTCAATCATATTACTGTGTAATTTCATTGATACTTGTTTGTCATATGCATGTATTTGAATAAAACGACTGATCCCAGTGTGTCTGTCATTAACGTTGCTTATGTTTAACCACATTTTGTTGAAAACGAAGTACTGGTGTACCATTTTTATTTTATTGACTTGTAACCTATTGGTAACCTGAACAATTGTATGCTATAAGAATTATTTCTTCCAAATGACAGAGCTTACTCAGGGCTTCTAGATTATGGTAGCCTCATGCACTCCCATGGCTAGTGATATTCAATGTTGGGTTAGTAACTAACTATTTTTGCCATGCCCGACAGCTAGTGAACAAAATGTATTGTCAAATGTTGCAGTTAAGTCGATTTTGTAAATATGAACATCCTGACCCCACCCAAACTCCCAATGTTAGTGTTTATAAGCTCTATCTCCCTCTTTAGGTGACATATCTGATTATTACTATTATTTAGTCAAATTGTATTAACTTAAAGCAAAGTAGGGAAAGTGAATTTTTAATCGTGGCTAGTACATTTTTAAAATCACTGATCCCATGGCTAGTGGATTTAAAAAAACATTCTAAGAGGTCCTGGCTTACTATAGAAAGCAATTCTCTCTCTCTTTTTTTCCCCATTTCTTTTCTATTAAAACTAAATTAATTATGAATTTTACATCATGAATTAAAATAATATTATTAATAATTTTATTAATTACTTTTTTTACATCATAAATGTTTCTGGTTGGTGAGACAATTAATTGCATTGAAATATTGTACTAACTAAGACAATAATAAAATGAACAAGAATTTCTTACCTGGAACACAGTATCAATTGCAGAGTCACTTTGACATTTATCTCTGTACGAGACAGAGTTCGATGAATATGTAAACATAATGATCACAAACAATAAACACAGAGTTCGTGATGATGCATGCTGGTTGAAACAGTCTCAAGATGAACTGAGTGACATTTCAAACTCCTTTTTCACAACATTTTATGACTTCTGTAATCATAAACAGAAAACTCCCTTTTTAATAGCTCAATTTAGTGTGTTATTTTCTTTTTTAATTTAAACAGCCAAAAATAACAACTAGATCTACATGACTGTCTGTATCATCATTGAGATTATGCAACATCTTCCTTCTTTGGCTATACATTAAGCAAGACCTTATAGAACTGACTGCATCATGAAACGATAGGGTCGGTTGGTTGTTCTTCGCCATGCATTTCTCAAACAGTACATGAATCATGTCACAATAAACTGTAGCTGTACAAAGATTATACAAAATACACCCATGCTAACAATAAAAGAGACACACCTTCCTTTTCACTTTTACAAGGGTCCTGGTAATTTTATTGGCTGCATTTAAATTGACATACATGTATATGCATGGCCCAGTGCTTTTCAAAGTCGTTTTTATAGATCAGAGGGTTTCTGGGTTATATGCATGAATAATTATTGTTACAGGTAAATGCACTACATGTAACTTTTAGCCTATTTGATCCATATGATATATATCTATCCTTTGTGGTGCAATTTGTTATGTTTTAACAGTTTCGGAATCAGTTAAAAAAACAAATGAAAGGATTACCAGTATTTCATTTCATGCTTATATTCAATTAAGGCGGTGGACAAGGCTGTGGTATATACTATCCTGTCTGTGGGATGGTGCATATAAAAGATCCCTTGCTGCTAATCAAAAAGAGTAGACCATGAAGTGGTGACAGCGGGTTTCCTCTGTGTGGTCCTTAACCATATGTCTGACGCCATGGGTGTGTCGTTAAATAAAACATTTCCTTCCTTCAATTAAGGTTCACGCCTGCTGTCCTGTCATTCAACCAAACATCTAATTTATAACTAAGTGATAAATATAATGGTGTTCCAGTAAACTGACTTAATTGAGTATTAAATTGCTCGCTACAACTATTTGACTAATTAAATACTAAGTTTCATAACCAAGAATAATTAATATAGAGTTACTTCCCTTACAAATTAATGGTCATTGCACTAATGATACTTCAGGAAATGAAGTACTATTGGAAATATGTAATCATTTAAATTATCCTGTCCAACAAAAAATATTTTTAAAAAATCTCCAAGACTTCCAACATATTTGGCATACCCGGTAAACCCCACGCCATTAGTGACCACCGGTAGTAGGAGAGTGTAGAAGATGGTTACAAGTGCCTCTTAACAATGCCAGATGTAACTACTGAATACTCGCTGAAGTGGTCAGACTAAGGCCACAACTAAAGCTGTTGGGAAATAGCACAGACAAGGACTGGGAGGTGAAGGTGTAGGTAGACAGCGAAAGGTGAAAGATAGGAGGCGCTGCCAGAGAGAAAGGAAAGAGTTCAGTTGATTAAAAACATATATTAATATATAGAGGATTCGTCACAAGTGTCTTTTAATATAGAAAATATCAACCGAGTCTATGTTAATCGGTATTTGTTGAGGCTCTGCCAAGACAAATACCGATTAACTAGACGAGGATGATATTTTACATGTTAAAAAACATGAGTAGCTAATTCTATTTACATGTATTTCTAAAATAACATTTTAATTAGATTTTTGGTAAATCACAGTACTAAAGTCGCCTCCATCTGTAATATGATGTCATCACGATTAGCACAAATTAGTTTGACTTCACACATTTTAACTAAATCTTATAAAAAGTTACGCTCAGGTATACAGGTCTTGTTGGCATGTAAACAACTGACCCATTCACAGCAACACATTATTACCTAGAGACCTTGCAAATTTGCATACCATTATTAACTGGTTAATACACTAAATTATCACATGGGTTTATGACATGGATATCATGGGTAAGTTATAGGATAAATAGAGGTTATTACCAGAGTGTTTTTCGGTATCGTCAATATCATATATTAGGAATAAAAATTGTATTATGCGAGCCTCTGGCGAGCATAATACATTATTTTTATTCCTAATATATGATATTGACGATCCCGAAATACACGAGGGTAATAATCTCTTTATCATATAAGCTCAAGCTTAATACAACGTGTTTTTATAAACTGTACATGCAACTTTAATTCCAGTCTGCCATTACTAGATATTCAAATGACGTAAGAATATGTGGCGCAGCATATTTTTGAATGGAAATGACGTCATTTTGGATGTCCTTACATCAAAATAAAGTTATGCCTAACGTTTTTTGTTTTCTGAACGCTGGACAGCTTTCAGTGTCAAATTGCCATTGAAATGTTTTTATTTGATGACTATGAATGTACATGTATACGTCAATCATGGAGTGTCACCCAAGTACGTTTGCTTAAATGTCAATAAACCTAGTGCCGAGACCTCGACTAATTTACATCTAATTTGCAAAGTTATCAAATTCTTAAAGTATGTGATCTGAAAAATATCACATACTTTGATTGCACTGAAAATGTAAGATATTATAGGATAAATATATACATTGAAACCTCTCAAAACCGGACCCTCTGTAAACCAGAATTTTCTCAAAACCGGACGTTTTTCACGGTCCCTTTTTAAATATCAGTACAAAAGAGAATCTTTCCAAACCGGATACCCCTTAAAACAGGATATTTTACTTGGTCCTGAGCGTGTCCAGTTTAGGGGGGTTTTACTGTATATATATTTGGCATAAAGTATCAGATTTTGTACCCAAAAGCATGCACAAAGTACATTTTAATAAATTATTATTGATTATTAATAACATTTATGAGAATCTGAAGTTATTTTATGTTTTTGTGAAACACAATTTATATGTCAACATGTGAAACAAAATACTGACATTAAACATGTTAATAAAAAAAATGTATATAAATACCTGACTGAGGAATAATCCTCTTAGATTGAAATCCATGCTTAGGGTACTTATAGAAATGTTTCTGTGAAACATGATTTGTATGTCAACATGTGCAAAAATAATTATTGACATTAAACATATAAATACCTGTGACCGAAGAACAATTCTCTCAGATCGAAATCCATGCTTGGAGTAATTGTAAAAATTATTCTTATTTATCCTTTGATAAAAATTGGTAAACGAAATAGATGCATGTAAATCCTGGTCCATATTTCCAATACACGGCTTCTCCTGGTATATAAACTAGCTGACTGTGGCTAAGAGAATTTTAAAGATATTTTCAAAACATATAGAGGGTTCAACCATTTTGTATTAAATAATAGGCAAAAATCTGCAAACCCACATTTCTTTAATGGCCACCACCCAATTCAAAGCAATGAATCATTACAAAATAGATGATGGTAAATAAAAAAATAAAAAAAATTTGAAAGAAAAAAATTTAAAAAGAAAAAAGAAGCTCATTATATATGAGTAAATTTTGCTTTTGAATGTCCTAAAGAGCCCGCAATATAACATACATGCTACTGACCTAAAGAAACAAGTTATATAAACACAGGATCTCTCAGTATTGTGAAAACCAATTCACAGAGGACACCCAATGTGTGGAAAGTACATAAATTAACAAGTGCTCAAGGTTTTCCGAAACCGTACTCACGATCACATAATAAAAATACAAATTTACAGCTATAAAAAAATCTTTTCTTTCTCTTAAATGGCTGTGCCTATGGGAAACATATTTCACCCATTCATAGATTTCATTCTCGTAGAATGACTGCCCATTAAACCTTGGCTTTATACATGAGACTAACATATTCAACAAAAAAACTGACCCACACATGACCTCATTCATACAAATCTGTGAATTAACCTGTATATATAAACCACCTTGTCCTGATGGCATTTTGGTGGGTGGCAGATTTTTAAATTACGGAGTTATTTTCACAAGAGAAAAATATTCAGAGTTTATATTTATATTTATATTCAGTCATACCCTCATGTGGTTATTATTATTGTACATTAAAAGTATCCCCCCTCCAAAACAAAAATTAAAATAACTTACAAATATATATATATATAATGAAAGTTTGATTAAGTCCCTTAATTGGGGACAATAACTAAAAAAAACCCATGATTTAAAATAGTTGATAATTAAAACAGAAAAATGCAAGTCTAACAAGTGACTTAAGCCCAACCACTCATTAATCCATATTTAAAAACAGGTCTTTTGTTTATAAATACTACTGACATTATTCAGATCAGGAAACATTTTTAATGACAATACAAGAATGAATGAATGAATGAACAAATGAATGAATGAATGAACAAACGGACGAACAAATGAATGAATGATGAATTGATGGAATGGATGGATGTATTAAATGGAATGGATGTATTGGATGGATAGATGGATGAATGGATGGATGAATGGATGGATAGATGGATTGATTGGAATGGATGTATTGAATGGAATAGATGAATGGATGGATGGATGGATGGATGGATGGATGGATGGATGGATGAATGGAATGGATGTATTGCGTGGATGTATTGAATGGAATAGATGGATGGATGGATGGATGGATGGATGTATTAAATGGAATGGATGTATTAAATGGAATGGATGTAATGGATGGACGAATGGATGGATAGATGGATGAATGGATGGATAGATGGATTGAATGGAATGGATGTATTGAATGGAATAGATGGATATACTGGATGGATGGGCAGACACATGGATGGATGGACAGACATATGGATGGATGGACAGACACATGGATGGATGGACAGACATATGAATAAATGATTTAATGAATGTTTTATTTACGGACACACCAAAACGTTTAATTTTAAGAAATGACTATAGAAATATACTATTATTAACAGTTTTTACTAGATACCATCATTTTACTACAAACATCAGAAATTGTCAAGATACAAATACTGATAAAAATATTAAAGGCCAAATATTATCATTTGAATATGGTGAATACATCAACCCTTGAAAACTATAATTTTGCAATATTTTTTTTTTTTTTTTTAAAGTATTGAATTTTGCCTTCCAAATGCTGTATGAACTCTGATATAGAATAAAATAAATGTCATACCAATTCCAACAACAATCTGTAACTCTGAACTTCAGTTAGTACAAACGTTGATAGTGATGAATTCCGGGAATTTGAAACAAACTGATTCTGTTTAGAACACATTGACATTTAAATGCATCAAGCCAGTGGCTGCAATTTCATTAAATCTGTACAAATAAGGGAAATCATGTTTCCGCAGTATCTTTTGTAACTAGCCCACCTATTTGAACACCTTTATTTATTTTTACCTGTACACCTCTCAATCATTCATCAGTGGCATGTACGTATACCTACACACACCTAGAGGGAACACACCTACATGCAGAACATACCTGTACACATACCTCAACATAACACCTCTACATGTATATATGTCTGTCTGTCTGTGTATCTGTCTGTTTTAAACATCTACACATATATACATTTGTTTGTGAGTCTGTGTCTGTCTCTGTATTTTTCCCCCGAGTCTGTTTGTCTGTCTGAGTCTTTCCATCTGTTTGTCTGTCTGTTCATCTGTTTGTGATACATAAGTAAATACCAGTGTGGTATACCCAAACAAGATGTGCCGTTTAATGCGATCATTATATATATTAAAGTGAAAGTACATGTATATAAAACACAAAATTATTCAGTGTTACAGATTTAATGTGTTTCTTACATGTTATCATCAACATCATCATCAGCAGCAGCATTATCATCATCATCATATCTCTGTAGCACCAAAAAAAACTAAATTATTCAGTGTTATAAATTTAATATGTTTTATAGGCTACATGTTATCATCATCACCATCATCAATATCGTATCTCTGAAAAATGAAAAAACTAAATTATTCAGTGTTATAAATTTAACATGTTGTATACATACCATCTGATGATGATCATCATCATGTTTTACAAATAATGACATAAAATCACTGTTTGGTTTCTAGGTTACAGGTGTATGTTGAAGAATAAATACTGTTTGTTCTGTCAATCCCAAAACAAACATTTCACTGAAAAACAGACAGATCTCGGAAAAAAAATTTAAATTTTAAAATGCTATGTATATAAATGACCCCAGAACTGTAGCAAACTTTGTTCCTTGAGGACAAAAACACAATGATTACAATACTCTTGGGTATACTGTTAAACATATATAATTAAAAAGCTGAATGCTATAATATGAATATGGTGAATACAACAACCCTTGAAAACTGTAATTTTGCAATGAAATATGGTAAGTGAGGGAGAGAGAGAGAGAGAGAGAGAGAGAGAGAGAGAGAGAGAGAGAGAGAGAGAGAGAGAGAGAGAGAGAGAGAGAGAGAGAGAGAGAGAGAGAGAGAGAGAGAGGGGGGAGAGAGGGGGGAGAGCAAGGGAGAGAGAAGGAAAAGAGAAGGAAAAGAGAGAGAAAGACAAACAGACAGAAAACAGGAGATAGTGAGGGAGAGACAGCGATGGAATATAAGTGAGAGAGAGATGAGGCCAGAGAGAGAGAGAAAGAGAGAGAGAGAGAGAGAGAGAGAGAGAGAGAGAGAGAGAGAGAGAGAGAGAGAGAGAGAGAGAGAGAGAGAGAGAGAGAGAGAGAGAGAGAGAGAGAAAGAAATGAAGAAAGAAGAAGACAACTGAATGAAAATGAAACACATCTAGGTACACTACATACAGTTTTACGAACCTGTTGTTTGAACATTTCATCCTTAAAATAAAAAAGCTAAAGCCTTGTATGTATGATGTAAAAGTCAGCTCATGTACAACATTGATCTATACACTGACTGCATATATACAACTATTAATTTCTTGTAACTGTTTTCACATCTACACACAAAAGAATATTGATCTGGTAAATAAACAAACACCGACTGTCAAAGCAAAAGCTAATTCTTTGTATACAGATGTGTCAATGAGTTCAATCAGTTGTCACATACATATCGGAAAATAAAAATTGATAAAATCTCTTAGGCCAAACTCAAATACAAATTGTGTATAGTAATCTGACCAGCTGTTGTCATACAGTGTTTTTCTTATTTATAGGGGACAGGATGTAGCTCAGTGGTACAGAGCTCTGGGATCAATCCCTGTCGGTGGGCCCATTGGGCTATTTCTCATTCCAGCCAGTGCACCACGACTGGTATATCAAAAGCCGTGGGATGTGTTATCCTGTCCATGGGATGGTGCATGTAACTAATTTTTTATTTCAAAGCAAAGTACTAGGTGATATACGGGTAGGATGAAGGGGTTCATTCACACTTCCCAACTGACTTGGATAACACCTCTGGTCTTTTCTAAATGGTTATAAGTAAGATGGAAGGAAGGAAGGAAATGTTTTATTTAACAATGCACTCAACACATTTTATAAACGGTTATATTGGCGTCAGACATATAGTTAAGGACCACACAGATACTGGGTGAGGAAACCTGATGTAGCCACTTCATGGGCTACTCTTTTCAATTAGCAGCAAGGAATCTATTATATGCACCATCCCACAGACAGGATAGTACATACAACGACTTTTGTTACACCAGTTTTGGAGCACTGGCTGGAACGAGAAATTGCCCATCGGATCCACCAACGGAGGATCGATCCTAGACCGACCGCGCATCAAGTGAATGATTTACCACTGGGCTACAGATAATGAGAAAGGAAACCCACAGAATAATCTACATTCACTTTCCAATTATATATGCAGCATCCTACATGCAGGATAGTATATACCATGACCGTGGTTACACTAACACGATGGGCCCAATGACGGGGATCGATCCTAGACTGACCGCGCATCAGTCGAGCATAGCATTCATGGGTCACTGGTTGGAACTTGCAAGCATAACCCAGTGAGAGAATGGTTCCACCAAAGAGGTTTGATTCTCCAGCCCAAGCACCTCAAGCAAATGTTTTCCTGACCGAGTTAAATCCTGTCCCACCCCTTCCTCCAATATATATATATGTATTTTTAATTTTTACTGACTCACTGAATTCTAAAATAGGTCAAGAGTGGGGTGTGATGGGTACAATTCAATAACTTTTGTATTTAATCCCAAACAGTGCTCCACAACTGGTACATCAAAGGTAATGGTATGTGTTGTCCTGTATAAGAAAGTGCACATAAAAGAACACTTTGGCAGCACCAAGTTTTGTGTTCTGTATTCTGGGCCAAGTGTTATTATAATTGCATGTCAGATGTCAAATAGTAATAAATGTGGTTTGTTGTTTTTTTAAACCATATATTCCTTTCCTTTGCATTTTTTAAAAATAATTGGTTTACAGTAAATCAAATATTTAATTAATGGTGGCCCGAGCAAAAACAGAATACAATACAGTATCATCTGTTATTGTTAGGCCATGCATTCATATCAGAAACTATAATTTATAAGCATCAAACATGTTTTAAAAATCAATAATGCAATTACCCCAGTATTCTATAAAAATGAGGGGGGGATATAGCTCAGTGGTAAAGCACTCATCTGAGATGTGATGGGAAGGAAGGAAATATTTTATTTAACAACGCACTCAACACATTTTATTTACGGTTATATGGGTCAGACATATGGTTAAAGACCACACAGGTATTGAGGGAGGAAACCTGCTGTCGCCACTACATGAGCTACTAATTTCGATCTTTTATATATACACCATCCCACAGACAGGATAGTACATACCACAGCCTTTGTTACACCAGTTGTGGAGCGCTGGCTGGAATGAGAAATAGCCCAATAGGTCCACCGATGGGGATTGATCCTAGACCGACCACAGATAAAGCGAGTGCTTTACCACTGGGCTACATTCCGCCCCTGGTAGGGAATAGTGTAAGTTGTACATTAAGTGAATATTCCACACATTTTCCCGCCCCTGAGATGCGATGTGTTGTAGGCTACATCACCCTTGTTTTTTCCTCATCCTAACTAGTGTCCATCCCATCCTCATACAAAAATGTTTTTTTGTAAATAATTTCAGTTTTGTTTGACATAAGAAGAAAAGTAAAAGTGTTTTGGAAATAACAAACAAATACTATTGTTGTGTCCAATTTAGAAAACAATCGGCTCAGAAATAAATACCTTGTAGTAAATTCCATAGCATGAAAAAAGGTGTTCCCTGTGGGACAGACTATATAGTGTCCCATGATTGGCACTTCATTGCATGTGGTAAGTATTGTTCCATGTATGAAAATTCAGATGTACAACACCCCTATTTGCTTTACATTCTCTTTCCATTCTCATAAACAATTTCAACATAAACTTGAATATGGTATATTTGTCAGGTTGAAAAATTCTGAAATTAAAATTGAACTATGTCATTTCAAAATGCTAAATCACAAAGACTACTACACCACTTACATGTCTGTTCAAATAGTAGTATGGCAGGCAATAAAAAAAGAAGTTTGTTTTGTTTAACAACACCACTAGAGCATATTAATTTATTAATCAACGGCTATTGGATGCCAAACATTTTGTAATTTGGACATATAGAAAGGAAAGGAAACACGCTACATTTTTCCATTAGTAGCAAGGGATCTTTTATATGCACCATCCCACAGACAGGATAGCACATACCACAGCCTTTGATATACCAGTCGTGGTGCACTGGCTGGAAAGAGAAATAGCCTAATGGGTCGACCGACGGGGATCGATCCCAGACCAAATGCACATAAAGCGAGTGCTTTACCACTGGGCTACATTCCGCCCCTGATAGGGAATAGTGTAAGTTGTACATTAAGTGGATATTCCACACATTTTCTTTCTCCGATTTGGACTAAAGACGTGTTTTATTTAACGACGCACTCAACACATTTTATTTACGGTTACATGGCGTCAGACATATGGTTAAGGACCACACAGATTTTTTTAGAGGAAACCCGCTGTCGCCACATAGGCTACTCTTTTACGACAGGCAGCAAGGGATCTTTTATTTGCGCTTCCCACAGGCAGGATAGCACAAACCATGGCCTTTGCTGAACCAGTTATGGATCACTGGTCGGTGCAAGTGGTTTACACCTACCCATTGAGCCTTGCGGAGCACTCACTCAGGGTTTGGAGTCGGTATCTGGATTAAAAATTCCATGCCTCGACTGGGATCCGAACCCAGTACCTACCAGCCTGTAGACCGATGGCCTGCCACGACGCCACCGAGGCCGGTCCGATTTGGACTAGGTATGGAATATTTGAAATGCACTTTCCACGTGCAAACATAATATTGTCTTTAATTATTTGGAATTTGAAATAACCTCAGAGTATGTTGAAGGGAATCATGTCATCATTTTGCTTCATAAAATTTCAAGATATGGCAACAATAATATATTATGTAGACTTACATAATTTTTGAATGCAATAAAGTCAAAAATAATATCTAAAAATTAAATTATTTTTGGAGTGACCCAATTGAGAACACTAATTTAATACACAATTTAAAGTATCTGATTACAAATGAAAAAGCTTCCGGAATAAATTTATAACTTTAAAAACATATATAAAATAAGGTCACATAAAAAAAATTACTTGTTTAACATCCCCGCCCAACCTGAGAAATGCCCCCGACCTCCAAATATTTTTTATTTAAAAAACCCACTTCAAATAAAGTGTAAAAACTTTCAAAACAATGTTTTCCCGCCTATTATAGTTATTGTGCAATAAATGAATAGGGTTAACAGGTATGGCAAAATATTCACTGCTAGAGATTGAACTGCATGAGATGACTGTCATTGGAGTGCTGTTACAACTTTTCAAACAGGCGTTTGAGTTTTTATCTGCATGTAAATGTGCAGTAAAGTTGGTTCTGAGACCATTGTGACAAACTTGTGCTGTTGGGCTTCTCAGAACTAAATTTCACTCACTGTACATGTACTCCAGGGTGTTACAACAAAAACAAGTTCTGCCTTGTTTACACATCTTTAATACATTGACGCTTTAATAGTTGAACTTTCATTTAAACAAAGATTTTACAACAATTTTAATGGTTTTCTTGTGCAATTTCTAGCTTGAAAGTTTCTATGGTCTTCTGTACATTTCTATCATGCCTTCTGACAATGAATACCATGGTTAGATATCTTCTTCCTGCACTCCCCCCATTCTACATACAAAATAAAAAATAAAAATAAAAACCTCCCTCCCTTGCTGAAAAAATTTAAATGGGTGGACGCCAAACAAGTAGGCTATTATTATTTTTATGTGGCCTAATATAAAAACTACCCCAATAACAAATGTTAAATTAATTATTGTTATTATTAATATTATGTCTATATATTAAACATTAGCATTCCAACTTCTTTTTTCACATCAAACACATCTATGTATAGTAATAGTTTAAATACAAAATGCGATCGACAATGCTACTTTAAGGTTTGGTAAGCTATAACCTAAATGTTGATTCGTCAAACTAATTTTGTAAGCGAAAGAATTATTGGCTGAAATAAAACGAGCTATATTTAGAACTCATGTGACTCTGGGGATACCTTCCTGTAATGTAAACACCAATTTCTGCAAAATGAAGTTTAAGTGATCTGTACTGATCGCATTTAACGCAGAATGGAGCCAGAACCGCCTGCTTCTGAAAACAAGACTTCGTCTGGAGACTACAGTAAATATGGCATAACAAATGTGACAAAATACACCAAAACAACTGCGTTTGGCAAGGTACACGGTTGCTTTCACATGTCTTTTGTCGAGTTCCGCGTTTGTGTTGTTTAACCGGTGCCACAGTTTGTTCTGTACGGAATAAATGCCATTAAAATACAGTATACGTTTGTACGTTTTAAAGTAATATATGCTGTCTGACATAACTAGCATATTTTAAAATATATTTAATTAAACTGGATGCGTTAATTGTAAAATAAATAAATGCAAATCTACGATTGAAATTAAAACGCCCCCATTATGATTATCCCCTCATCAATAACTGTATGGTTATAATAAATACATGATTATTATATATAATACCTATGTTACACTTGCTCCCTACTATCCTGTCTGTGGGATGCTAGATATAAAATATCCATTACTGCTAATCGGAAAGAGTAACCCATTGCATGGTCACATGATGGTGGCAGTGGGCTTCCTCTCTCATTATCTGTCTGGCCCAGCTCAACGAATCCAGCCCTGAGATCACCTAAGTACATAATTACCGTATGCTTTTAAGGTGATCTTAGTGCTAAGATGGCTTCGTGGAATGGGGCCCAGGGGCCTAATTCACAAAGGTCTTTTAGGCTCTGCTAGACAACAAAGCATCCTCTTTGTAAGTCTTTTAGCATCGCACTGCGAGATCGCAATGTTGCAACAGTTTAGTGATAAGCTCTACCTTTAAAATAGGGCAAAACCATATGACCCTTGTGTGAATTATACCATTTGTAGTTTTATTGATTTATGGCTTTCAAGGTCTAAATATATGGGAAAGTGTGTGTGCATATTTGTATTTACCATGAGTGACATCAAGTAAAAAATAGTAGTAGATGTCTAGTTAACTTCTGGAAATTATTAATTCTCTGTGTAATACAAGTTTACATGTGTGTGAACATATGACAGTTAAACATCAGAGAACATTTTTAGTTAAAACATTAAACAGTAGTTGCTAATCAATTGTCAATTGACGAGAAATATCGCTGATCAAGATTTTAAAAACAAAATGTTTCCTGAACATTTAAAATGAAGTAACTCAGACATTTTTTTTGTTCAGACAAAGACGTTTGCTGGATTACATCCAATAGAATGGGCTTTCTTGGTGATTTCATCCGTGAACATTCTCGCTGCAATTGGTCTGACTCTGTATCGCATGATCGTTGTCATACAAGACGACCCAGGATCTTCTGACTTCACATTCACACTGCTGCTACTTATAAATGCAGGTACGTCTACATAATGTTATCTTTGTATCTGGTAGACGATTTCTGAATGTAAATTTAGAATTCTCATCACTTAAGTCTCTCCTAATGCTATTTTGTCCATCCACCTATTCATCCAATCATCCATCCATTATGTTCCTCCATCCATTCTGTTACTCCATTCATTCATCCATGCACCCATCCATCCTGTTTGTTCATCCACCCATCCTTTTCATCCATTCATCCATATATTCATCCATCCATTTAATTCATCCATCCATCCATCCATCCACCCACCCGTCCATCCACCCATCCATCCATAAATCCATCCATTAATTAGATGATGTAATTAGATTTATAAATTTCCATATACCACTAAAAGTAAAATGTTTATAAATTTTCCTTAGTGTAACATTAAAATAAAAGTGCACAGTGAAAATAGTTTTAGACTTATGTTTTAAAATACCTAAAACTATATTTATGACACATTTGTTAATACCACATTAATGTTTGTTCAATGTGTGTTTCTCTTATAGCATTCTCTGGGTTCTATGTCATCCACGGTGTATTCCGAGAGCGGGTTTATGAGCTGTATGCACTGATTGCCGCCATCTTGGTTGTGACAATGTACTGTATTTTGGAGTATGCAGCGTTCAATGTGGATGGAAGGACAACAGTGAAATTGGTGAACTTTTAATAGTTTTATACATTTATTGTGAAACACTATGTTATACTGAACACATCCTTTCTACCTGTTATTCTTCTGCCAACTGATCTATCCATCCATCCATTCTTCCTTCCATCCAATCATTATTCCATCCATTCTTCCATTCATCCATCCATCCATCCATCCATCCATCTATTCATCCATCCATACATTCATTCATTGATTCATCCATCCATCCATCCATCCATCCATCCATCCATCCAGACACACACACACACACACACATATTCAGTAAAGATAGACTATTAATGGCATCTATCCATTCATACCCGCATCCATCCACCTGCAAACCTACCCATCCATCCATCCATCCATCCATGCATACATCCATACATTCAGATGTATTTTGTTATAAATATGTTAGTGACAGGTTGTCTTTTCAACTGTTATTCCTCAGTCCATCTATCTAAGATAGAAAGGAAAATAATATTTATTTAATAACACCTCAGACTGCTATTTGGTGTCTATGGCATTAAAACCCCACCTTGATCAAGAAAAAAACATAAAGGAAACCCTGTTAACATACAAGGAAGGAAGGAAATGTGTTATTTAACGACACACTCAACACATTTTATTTACGCGTTGGACACTGGTTGGGACAAGAAACCACAAATAGAGGGCAATTAGTCCTGTGACCTGTTGCACCTAAGTTATGCGCTTTGCCACTGAGTTACATCCTGCCTCTGAAGATGGGAACCAATATCAAATCATTTATTGTCGAGTGTCTGTTTTAAATCAGACAACATCTTTACTTCAGAACAGTTTGCACATTCCTGCACATCCAAATTCTTCTCTTTTTTTGTTTTAGTAAAACATCTAATAGAATACATGCAGGGGCGGGGGCAGTTGCCTCCCTGAGAATCTCACTTTTTTTTTTTTTTTTTTTACTCCAGAAAATAGCATACATATCTCAGGGTTTAATTTGTATAGTGTTTCATTTGTTTATAAAAAGTAGTGCCCCCCCCCCAACATAGGATTTTGATCAGGGTACGGCCCTGACATGTACCACCACATTTTACACCTAAATTGTATTTGTCTTTCATGTTTGAAATCAGACAACATTTGCAGTTTTCACATTCCTTTGCATCCAAACTCTTCGGGTTTTTTTTTTGTAAATAATAATAATTTCAATTTTGTTTGACATAAGAAGAAAATTAAAAGTGTTTTGGAAATAACCAAAAACACTATTTTTATGTCGAATATTGAAAACAGTCGGCTCAGAAATAAATAAATTGTAATAAATTCCAGGACATGAACAAAGATGTTCCCTGTGGGACGGACTATAGTAGTCATACATGTACACTACACCACCACGGTTTACATATAAATTGTTTGTTGTTTTTGTCTTTCAGGTTCGAGTAGTCCTTGTATCCGTCCTGGCACCACCCAACATTTTTCTTGCTTGGAAGGTTGCACGTAATTTTGGTTATCTCGAATTCAAGATTGTTGGAGCATCGGCAATTTTGCAAAGTATGTTACATGATAATTTTTAATTTATTTTAGAAATTGATTAAAAATACTTGCATATACTATTGTATCAGAATTTTAGCTGCTTTTCTTTTCTTAAAGGGACACACCCTAGTTACGGCTAGTTGTTAACCATTACGGCGTTGTTTTTCTCTATTAAACCCATTTTTTCACAAATAAAATTGCACTTTACTTACTGTTTATTATTTAGAATATACATTTCCATTCACCTGAAGTGTTTTTTGGTAATCCTGGTAATCCTGGTGTTTGTAATACCACAAAATGCATTTTTCGTATTTCTGAAAAACGGACGCACGTTTGAGAAAAAAACGTTGAGCAGACAAGGTCTAATCTATTTTTAGACGGGATATTTCCATTTCAATGTCACAGACGTTGGTATACCACATGACAGTTATCATTTTGGTTCGGTTTGTTTTCTCGTGCATGGTTCGCGCAATCAACATCCAATTTGTTGTTCATTTGTGAGATTTTTCTTCACAGTTCGTGAACATTTTCAGTAACAATAAAGTTCAGACAAGTAAGTATCTCAATACAAAACGTTACAAACCGTTAAAACCAATAATTTTGCTAAGTCCTACAATATCTGGAGAGGGGATACAACCAGGACAGAACAGTTGGAACATGTCCAGGAGAGGTGAAAAGAACGCACCCCAAGTCTGTGAAATTTGTTGTGACGTAGGCATTGTTGTGCTTCGAGCGACATCTACCGGTGACATCAGAATACTAACTTTCAAAATTATTTCAAGCAATTGGGACATGGGGATTCCCATGGTATTTATCGATATAAAACCAGTTTTTTCACTCCATTTGATAAAAATGTGATCTAAGTGTGTTACAGGTTTGTAGATTAACCAAATTATAATTTATTTTCACTGGATGGAACTAGGGTGTGCGGCTTTAAGGTTAAGGTTATAATTTGGAAGGGAGGATAACTAAGTTTACAACTGATCTGATAACTTTGTTTTGGAAGGGGAGTAAATGTCACAAGTTTATTATCAGCACTTTCTGACCATGTCAAGTTTGAGGAGTCTTGATTTCATAGTCTTATAATGGAATTGTGTAATAAATTATACATGCACACATATAATAAATGAAATAATAATATTATTTTACACATTTAAGCATAATATATTAGTAAATAGGTTTAAACAATATTTATTGCTGTTAAAAAATAAGCAAGTTGTGGATTGCTAGCAGGCTAAAGGAACTATTAAATGTATAATTATAATATAATACGTTCTGACCACTTTTCCTCATTTGATATGTACTGCCCACTGCCTTCTTTGTACTTATTTGGTGCCACATTTTCGCGAGGATCTTTTTGCGCTCAGGTCCAGTCGACTATCGTACAGACATTGTGCTAAATATTGCATACAAAGATGAATTCGATAAATGCAACTGTAATGGAGGCTGCCATCTTTGTTAGTTAACAGAAGTGATGACCGGCCTCAGTGGTGTCGTGGTTAAACCATCGGACATAAGGCTGATAGGTACAGTGTTCGCAGCCTGGTACCGGCTCCCACCCAGAATGAGTTTCAACAACTCAGTAGGTAGGTGTAAGACCACTACACCCTCTTCTCTCTCACTAACCACTAACAACTAACCCACTGTACTGGACAGACAACCCAGATAGCTGAGATGTGTGCTCAGGACAGTGTGCTAGGATCTTAATTTGGATATAATCATGGAAATATATTGAAGAAAGAAAGAAAGAAGAGACTTTGTATATAACCTCAGCTAATGAGGGCTGGCTATCAACATGGTGGCCTTTGTTTAAGTGGCGGTAGCCCCGTGTAAGACCGCCACACTCCATATAAACGTTTGTGTGCATAGCATGAATTATATCTCGTATATGTATGTTTATCCTGCAACCACTGTTTCTATTGACAAATTATAATGACCAATTAAAGCAAAGTCATAAACGTATACTAGCAGACTATGTCTTTTGACGTCACTCATATGACGTCATACGCATAGCTACATTACAAAATTGCTCATTTGACCTCTAGGTCATTGTACAATGTGGCTGAAATAACAGAAATAATGGCTTTTCCCCTTAATTTTTATGGTCTGCATGATAAAGATAATAACTAGTTACTGACATTGGATATCTGCTTTATCCTGTTCAGGCCGAATGAGAAATTCCCATTCTTAAATGTACCTTCACAGGATAAAGCCGATATCCGACATCGTTAAGTAGTTATTCTCTATTTATCTGTAGCTGACACATATTAATAATTATTAATGCACATGATGATGTATTTTTATGAACAGTCCATGCAGCTTTGTGATCAGTAAAATCAACAAATATTTGTTTAACGATAATGTGAGCCCATTGACTTATTTCGATTGTAGAGGGGTGGGAGGTAGCTCAGTGATAAAGCAATTGCATGAGGTGCCACAGGTCACAAGATTTATGACTCTCAAAGGACACAGTTATTTTTTTTATCGCAACCAGTGCTCCACAACTGATCATTAAAAAAGCTGTGGTGTTTACTGTCATGAGTATAGGAAAGTACATATAAATGTAGTGAAAAATTGAGATATGCATGTTTTTTGTTGTTTTTTTTATATGTTTTTTTAAGTCACATGATTTCATTTGAACCAATTCAAGCATTTATAATTTTGTTGAACTTTGTTGTTATTATTTCTCCTTAGCAGTAAAATAAAATTTGAAATACTTTGACCAAATCATGCTATGGTATGATGTTGTTTTAAAAAACAGAACAAAACAGGGTGTGTGTTTATTTTGTTGTGGAGGATGGGAACAAAAGGAAGTCTTGCTAGGGCTGAAATCTTAGGATAGTTCCTGTAATTAATTTGTGCAATATTTCTTGTATTTTCTCTCAAGTTTTTTGCTTTCAACAATAATTCCATGAAAACCAAGTACAATTTCATTCTTCTATTGCAGACATGTACAGACAAGCTGCCATATTTTCGTGTTTCTTAAAGATGGATTTACAAGCAGCAGTAAGTAGACATATTTAATACAGACATCAGATCTTACTAACAGAGCCAAGTTTATGCCTCTGTCAGGAGATCTGAAAAAAGCCAATGTTATTACAAATCCAGAAGACCTTCATTTGACCAATTAAAAACACAGCCAGTGTTGATGTGTTAATGTTGAACTCAGTTGTAACACATTCAGAATAAGTGTTCATGGTTAAAGGTCATCTCGACATGGAATGGCATCAGATGTCAGTTGTAACACATTCAGAATAAGTGTTCATGGTTAAAGGTCATCTCGACATGGAATGGCATCATATGTCAGTTGTAACACATTCAGAATAAGTGTTCATGGTTAAAGGTCATATCGACATGGAATGGCATCATATGTCAGTTGTAACACATTCAGAATAAGTGTTCATGGTTAAAGATCATATCGACATGGAATGGCATCAGATGTCAGTTGTAACACATTCAGAATAAGTGTTCATGGTTAAAGGTCATCTCGACATGGAATGGCATCATATGTCAGTTGTAACACATTCAGAATAAGTGTTCATGGTTAAAGGTCATATCGACATGGAATGGCATCATATGTCAGTTGTAACACATTCAGAATAAGTGTTCATGGTTAAAGATCATATCGACATGGAATGGCATCATATGTCAGTTGTAACACATTCAGAATAAGTGTTCATGGTTAAAGGTCATATCGACATGGAATGGCATCAGATGTCAGTTGTAACACATTCAGAATAAGTGTTCATGGTTAAAGATCATATCGACATGGAATGGCATCATATGTCAGTTGTAACACATTCAGAATAAGTGTTCATGGTTAAAGATCATATCGACATGGAATGGCATCATATGTCAGTTGTAACACATTCAGAATAAGTGTTCATGGTTAAAGGTCATATCGACATGGAATGGCATCAGATGTCAGTTGTAACACATTCAGAATAAGTGTTCATGGTTAAAGATCATATCGACATGGAATGGCATCATATGTCAGTTGTAACACATTCAGAATAAGTGTTCATGGTTAAAGATCATATCGACATGGAATGGCATCATATGTCAGTTGTAACACATTCAGAATAAGTGTTCATGGTTAAAGATCATATCGACATGGAATGGCATCATATGTCAGTTGTAACACATTCAGAATAGGTGTTCATGGTTAAAGGTCATCTCGACATGGAATGGTGTCAGATGTCAGTTGTAACACATTCAGAATAAGTGTTCATGGTTAAAGGTCATCTCGACATGGAATGTCTGATTTTTATAATGGTTTAAAGTTAAAAGTTTGTTTTTGTTTAACGACACCACTAGAACACATTGATATATTTATCATCGGCTATTGGATGTCAAACATTTGGTAATTTGACATATAGTCTTAGAGAGGAAACCCGCTTCATTTTTCCATTAGTAGCAAGGGATCTTTTATATGCACCATCCCACAGACAGGATAGCATGTACCACAGTCTTTGAAATAGCCCAATGGCCCCACCAACAGGGATCGATCCCAAATCGACTTTTATAATGGAGATCAAACAATAGGGCTGTACCTAGCCAAAAATAATTAGTGGTGCAATGATAGATGATCAAAGTTAAGTAAAGTTTGTTTTATTTAACGATGCCACTAGAGCACATTGATTTTTTATCTTATCATCGGCTATTGGATGTCAAACATATGGTCATTCTGACACTGGTTTTTTTAGAGGAAACCTGCTGTCGCCACATAGGCTACTCTTTTATGACAGGCAGCAAGGGATCTTTTATTTGCGCTTTCCATGGGCCACAAACCATGGCCTTTGTTGAACCAGTTATGGATCACTGGTCGGTGCAAGTGTTTTACACCTACCCATTGAGCCTTGCGGTGCACTCATTCAGGGTTTGGAGTCGGTATCTGGATTAAAAATCCCATGCCTCGACTGGGATCCGAACCCAGTACCTACCAGCCTGTAAACCGATGGCCTAACCATGACGTCACCAAGGCCGGTGATATAGGATCATTTCTAACTAAACTAAAATTACATTTTCTTTTAATTACAACCCCCCTCCCCCTCCTCCCTCACCTATTAGGTACATCCCTGAAGCAGAGGTACAGTATAAGATCTGATTTTAGTCATAATGTGAACAACTTGTACTTAGTTTCAGCAGCATTTGTCATTTCAATATAACATTTTATTCATGGTATGTGCTGTCCTGTCTGTGGGAAAGTGCACATAAAAGATTCATTGCTGCTATTGAAAAAATGTAGTGGGTGTTCACTGATCAAACATTTTGGTATCCGATAGGTGATGATTAATCAATGTGCTCTAGTGGTGTAGTTTTGGTATGTGCTGTCCTGTCTGTGGAAACATGCATGTAAAAGATTGATTGCTGCTAGTGGAAAAATGTAGTGGGTGTCCAATGATCAAAAGTTTGATATCTAATAGCTGATAATTAATCAATGTGCTCTAGTGGTGTAGTTTTTATATCATCTCTTTAAAATGCTTGGTATATCAGGCCCTTCAGCCTCTGTCACATTCACCTTATCACAGAAGTTTGTTATATATCAGTCAGTCAGTCAGTGTGCATCCACAATCCCCACCCCCAAATTTTGAAGTGCCCCCAGAATATAGTGTTTAGGAGATGAATACAATTAATTTATTGTTTTTTTTAGTCAGGAACATGTAATATCTTGTCTAGCTTAGTTGGTGGAATATTCGCCTGAGGTGCTTGCATTGTAGGATCAAATCACCTCAGTGGACCCATTCTCTGATTGGTTTTTTCCTGTCCCAGCCAGTGCCCCATGGCTGATATCTCAAAGTCCTTGGTATGTACTGTTATATCTGGGAAAGTGAATTTAAGAGATCCTTTGCTACTAATGGAAAAATGTAGCGGGTTTCCTTTAAGACTTCATGTCAAAAATTACTAAATGTTTGATATCCAGTGGCCAATGTTTAATAAATCAATGTGCTCTAGTGGTGTTGTTAAACAAAACAACCTTTAACTTTAGCTTGATATTTCCGTGGAAGATTACCATATACACGTAGATAATACATGTTAGTCTACTTTTGAATACTGCCGATGTCATGTTACAACATTGCATCCTCTCCCTGAATACAGGAGGTGCCCTTTTCAAATGTTTGTGGCCCATCCCTAGAAAAATCCTTCATCTGGCCCTACCGGCCTCAGTGGCGTCGTGGTTAGGCCATCGGTCTACAGGCTGGAAGGTAATGGGTTCAGATCCCAATCGAGGCATGGGATTTTTAATCCAGATACTGACTCCAAACCCTGAGTGAGTGCTCCGCAAGGCTCAGTGGGTAGGTGTAAACCACGTGCACCGACCAGTGATCCATAACTGGTTCAACAAAGCCATGGTTTGTGCTATCCTGCCTGTGGGAAGTGCAAATAAAAGATCCCTTGCTGCTAATCGGAAAGAGTAGCCCATGTAGTGGTGACAGCGGGTTTCCTCTCAAAATCTATGTGGTCCTTAACCATATGTCTGACGCCATATAACCGTAAATAAAATGTGTTGAGTGCGTCGGTAAATAAAACATTTCTTTCTTTCATCTGGCCCTGAATTTCTCATCTTGTAGGGGCGGGACGTAGCTCAGTGGTACAGCGCTCACTCGATGCGCGGTCAGTATGGGATCGATCCCCATTGGTGGGCCCATTGGGCTATTTCTCGTTCCAGCCAATGCACGACTGGTATATCAAAAGCTGTGGTATGTGCTACCCTGTCTGTGTGATGATGCATATAAAAGATCCCTTGCTGCTTATTGAAGTGGCAACAGCGGGTTTCCTCTCTCAATATCTGTGTGGTCCTTAAACATATGTCTGACGTCATATAACTATAAATAAAATGTGTTGAGTGCGTCGTTAAATAAAACATTTCCTACATTTCCTTCTCATCTTGTCATTGTTCATGAAAATCTTTAGCTCATATATCAGATACATTAATTCTATCTGCATGTTTTGTGGTTATTAAACTTCTGACAGAAAGTGACACATCTGACAAAGTGTTTGAAAGACTGGGACATTGCGTGACATTTGAGCACCCATATAAATCTATTCTTATGGGGGTCTTTTAGTACAGCAGTGTCTTTGAGTGAAAATTCAAAAGGTACAATGAGGTGAAAGTTTATTAATGAATCAAGTAATCAGCTGTGACAAAAGTTTAAGACTTTATATACGATAGTTTTAAAAATAAAACCCTGCTATTATTAGACCCTATCTGTCCAACCGGAGGGGACTATAGATTTCTATCTGTCTGTGTCTGTCTGTCCCACATATAGTTATCCAGATGTAACAACTGGCAAATTTTATTTTAATTTGGCAAAAAAATATTGTTTTATAATTGATATTTTTGTGGAAAATAGTTATAGGTTTTGCATTTTTTAGATAATTTAGCAAAACTTTCTGATCACCCAGAGCTAGCCTTGCCTCAAGATATTGAGCTTTACCAAGTTATAATCAAGTTTGACTTTCTTGGCGATTTACCCATTTTTGACAGTTGTGACCTTTGAACTTCGGAGTTATGAAAAACAAAATTCAGGATTTTTAATTTTTTTTAATGCTTCAAGATATTGAGCTGAAATTTTGTGTTTAGATTTTTTAGATCAAATTTTAATTTTACGGCAATATACCCATTTTTGGCAGAGTTATGGACATTGAACTTTGGAGATATGAAAATTTGTTGGGCTCAGTAAGAGAAATATATTGCTGTAGCAGTACTCTCAGAATGCTTGCTAATGTTGCATTTAATGTAGCTTCAGTAGTTGCCCACTGCTGAACCTTTCTGTACATTTATTTTTAAAGTAAACCAAAGTTCTAAGTTGCAATCCTTTCAAGTTATAAATGTATTAATATGTTAATTAATAGCCCAGTGGTAAAGTGCTTGCTTCATGAGTGGTCGGTTTAGGATCGATCCCCATCGGTGGCCCCATTTGGGCTATTTCTTGTTCCAGCCAGTACTTCACAACTGGTGTAACAAAGGCTGTGGTATGTACTATCCTGTCTGTGGGATGGTGCATATAAAAGATCCCTTGCTGCTAATCAAAAAGAGTAGCCCATGAAGTGTCGACAGCGGGTTTCCTCTGTCTATATCTCTGTGGTCTTTAACCATATGTCTAAAGCCATATAACCGTAAATAAAATGTGTTGAGTGCGTGTTAAATAAAACATTTCCTTCCTTCCTTCCTTCCTTCCTTCCTAATCAGACAGCATCTTCTCCAATGATTGCAGTATTATCAGTAGTTGGTTCAAAACACACTGTTAATCCATTCCTTTGCACAAATATCACTTAATTATAATCCCATCATATACATAAGACATTAACTATTTATGGTAAATGTTATTTTTGAAAATTAATGTTCCTCTTGTATTATTCTCTCAGTACATATCAAGCACTCTAGTACAGAATGAGTAATATTAAGCAGTCAATTGGCTGAACAGGCCACTTGTTGATACAGCTTTAAATGGCTTCTTAATACGGGTTTTACTGGTTTTATTGGAGTACCTTTATATTTGTCATCTTTGTAGATTAGTTTTGTGATCCTGGCACTTAAAGAAGGAACTGACTTGACTATCCAGGAGCAGATAATCCTTGGTATTGGAATCCCGTACTCTCTGGTTTGGTCGGTTGGTGGCTGGATTATGGTAAGTGTGAATTCGAAACTAACTTCACATTACCCAGATTTGCATTTAAAACCACAACACCAACATCAACACAAACAATAAACAGGAGAGTGAAAAATTACACTTCTCAAACACAACTGAAAAACTAACTAAAAGTATGAACAAGTGCCCTTTTTAGTTTAAATGTTTCCCTTTTTGTGTGCAGAACACCCAGAAGTACATGTGGAGACTAGGGAAGAGATGCTATGTTACCGGTCCTTTACTTTTATTCCATTGCTTCCCCAAATTGTTGTTCATAATTGGTTTCAATAAATTTATTATTTGGTTGGCAATCAATGTATGAAGACAAATTAGATGTCCACTTTCCACATGTGATAATTATCTCCAATGATCCTTAATGTTTCTTCATCTAGTATCGATATCAGTTACCAACATGTTAGTTTACGGTAATGTCATGATTCGACTTGGGAATAATCGAACTTAAGGTCTGTGGCAAAATCATATTTTTCAAAATAATTAGTGTTAGATGGAAAAGTTGGGGAGAAATTAAATATTTTGAGTCATGTTAATTTATGACCCACATAATTATTAGTTGACAAAATTGGTTAGATTTATCATTAAAATCTTAGCAGTCACATTTCAGCTTATTAAAAGCAGACAAGGATGTTCACATTTTTTTTTAATCTTAGACAAAGTTTAAAAAATACAATACATGTTTTCAGTTCAGTAAAAGATAGCAATGATGTGACTTTGGTTATTGTGGAATGAATTCAGTAAACCATTAAAAGTGGCAAAAAAAATTTTTTTAAATTAAAATTTGGAATACTATTTTTGTATTTCGTTCACTGTAGAATGAATTAACGAGATGCCAAAATGAAATTCTGCCAATGAAAACAAATTGTAAATACTACAAATCTGATCTAGAGGCAGTGACTCAATTCAAGGGAGACTACTCTTATTATTAATTTTGTTGTCTGTAGTCACTAGGTGTTTGAGAACCTAGTTACGTATTTGGGAAAACTGTCAAATCCAATTCAATAACAAAACTTTAAATTTCTATTAGATTAGGTGATTTGATTTAAACACAATGAGCTGAAATTTTTGAAGCCTGTTATTGACGTACATATATGATATACATGTGTAAGTACTTACATTTACAATGCTTAGACAATTGCATCTAAGAAAAACAGGCTTCATAAATTTGGCCCAATTGTCCCAGAACATATACCTTTTTCGTTCAGTGTATTAGTTTGTTTATTAGTTTGTATAATATTTGTAACCAACTATATATTTTATATAAATTAACTTTTTTCCTCCATCTTGACAATAAGATGTTCAGAAAGTTTTTCAGCCATTGGTACACATAATCTGTTTTATAATGACTTAATCCACATCATGTGGCATCCTTATCACAAGGTGTCAGTTTCATTAAAGCTACATTTGGCTGTGACCTGGATTGTAAGTAAAATCTAAAAGGAGTTTTTAAAAAATGTGAAGAAAACAAATGTTATTGACCTATTCTAAATATTTAAATATTTTTTTTAAATACTCGAGATTACAAGGTTAAATGTTAGGTGATTGATTTTTCATTTCATTACTGATAATTGCCAAAACTGTTACCTACCAAACGTATATTTTAAGAAATATACTATATTAGAAAGATGGCCATCTATGTCCTTATTTGAGAGCATGCAGTTTACAGTTTTTAAAACAAAAATATTAGTTATTTCTGCTAGTTTTAAATGTCTAGTCAGAATATATAGATTGAATATGCCTTCAAATGCATAAATATCATATTACGTTGCATATTTTGATCCCACTGTTGACATTCTACTTGTTTTTCAGTTACGACGTGAACTCAAACATGCTTCTTGGGCATTTGCAGTGTTTGGTTTAGTGAAACCTGCATACTATTTGTATAAAATTATCACAGTAAGTATTTTTAGGAGGTAGGGTTATTATCATTGTTTTCCTTGAGAGTTTTCTGCAATTTATTTTTCTGCCAGTAGGGGAACATTATAAATAAATAAAAAGAGGATAATAAATGAGTTACCAGTTATTATCAAATTTATGTCCCAACTGAAATAATTTTCAGTTGTCACAAGCTTTAGCGAGTGACAAATAAAAATTATTTCACGAGGGACATAAATTTGATAATAATTGGTACCAAGTTTGTTATTCTATTTATTACTTCAGCTATTTTTTTTTCTCGCAAAACCTGTATTTTTTATGCACATGCACGAAGGCCAACCTGTACAGAAACAATGTAAATCACTTTACGCACTGTTCTGAGAATAGCTGTAACTTTGTAATTTAATCAGGTTCATAGATAATTTAAAAAAAAAATCTTTTTATTCTACTACAAAATCTATAATGAATTGCATTAAAATGACATTTTGTTATGAATTTAACACCAAAAACAGAAAGCCACAAACTCTTTAAACTACATGACGTCATTTTGTGTGCTTGCCAAATCGTGATGATGTCATATTTAGTACCGACAAGGTCATTGGTTCGTAAGCGTCAAATTGTCCAATAGTATTGTTCGTTAGTCCAATGCAGAATATTTCTCACTGAGAAAATATGGAAAATATTTTTCCTGTTATGAGTGACTGCTGGTCGTCGATGATTCCCGAAGTATTACACAGTCATCTCTAGTGTTATTCTCTCATATAATAGAATAATGCTAGAGGACACTCGAGCTACACTAAAGCCAGCTTTATATTTAATATCTTTTATCTTGGTTAACTCAAATAAAACATTTGATTTTCATTGGTGAAAATTTCTAATAAATTTCTAATAGATCATGTATATTGTTTTGCTTTCTAAACATCCCACAAGAAAGTATCTTAGTTTGATAGTTATTTTCAGTGCTAGTTGTTAATCAATCCAGCTTCATTTCATTCATTTCATTTCAACATATTTTCGTGCTTATATCCAATTAAGGTTCAAGCACGCTGTCCTGGACACACACCTCAGCTATCTGGGCTGTTTGTCCAGGACAGTGGGTTAGTTGTTAGTTGGTTAGTGGTTAGTGAGAGAGAAGAGGGTGTAGTGGCCTTACACCTACCCATTGAGCCCTTAAGAACTCGTTCTGGGTTGGAACCGGTACCAGGCTGCGAACCCTGTACCTACCAGCCTGTAGTCCGATGGCTTAACCACTGCGCCACTGAGGCCGGTTATCCAGCTTCAGGTATAAATTATATATACATGGATCAGAAAGCAGAACAATACTCAAATTCATATGCTAAATAAAAGTAACTGTGTAAAATGATTTATTTTATAGAAATGAAACACCCCCAACACACACACACACACACCTAATTGATGCCATGAGAGTGTGACAGACATTGATGTGTGCCATTAAGAAAATGTAAAATATTTGTTTCCTTCACCTAAGATAGACTTGGATGAAATGTAGAAAGGGACTGAATACAGAAATTCTAAAAAAAAATAATTCTGGATCATGTTGTTTTCTTTGGTCACATTGACTTCTTGGGTCACGTTGACTTCTTGGGTCACGTTGACTTCTTGGGTCATGTTGACCATCTTTTCTTAGTCCACTAGACTGGGTCAGGCTATATGTGTAACAGACAATCTGTGAATTAAAAACAAAATGATTTTACTGGCCAAGCCAACTTGAAGGTCTCCCTGCGTAGATCACACTAAACCAATCATTAAATCTGATTACAACTGGATTTCAAGAGGCCGCATACCGGCCACTGAACAGTCTTGAATGCATGAAGTTATGACACAACTACGGGTTTCTCATTACCTTTATATCATGTCAAGTCGTGTGACATTACAAATACATAACATTGTAATTGGATAAAACTGCATTTTGTCATTGACTGATGACACACCAACAAATACAGTCTAATACAACTAGAAGTGAATAGCAATTACCACATTTTATTTGTTTGCATTTGGTTTGAGGTGAATTAATTCATTTCTTAATTGAATTTGTTGTGCCAACAAGTGCAAGTAATAGTCTGTGTTGAAAGTCATCAATTCAAATCAAAGTGCTTTGGCTGTGTAGTGTGTTAACAATATTAAAATTGACTGTTCACAAAGAGAAAATGGTTAACTGACATTTTGGGATTCAAAATACACATCAGTTGATTGATGTAAACAAATAAAGACTTGGCAGAGACATCGACAAGAAACAAAATTTGTTCCAGTAATAGAAATGGACAAATGCTTTGTACTGAGACAGTTACACAAAATACACTTTAAAAACAAAAAATCAGTCTCAAAGAATGTGAATTGGTACGAGACTGGTAAAAAGGTTTCTTGTTCTCTACCACTAGCTCACATCTACTAAGAAACTTTGATGGGAGGAGAAAGAACTGATTGTAGCCAAATTAATTTTGATAGTGTTTGTTTACTTCTAGGTTTACTTCCACATATAGAATGATTCGGTTTCTATTAGTTTTGACAGTGTTTATTTACTTCTAGGTTTACTTCCACATATAGAATGATTCGGTTTCTATTAGTTTTGACTTTGTTTATTTACTTCTAGGTTTACTTCCACATATAGAATGATTCGGTTTCTATTAGTTTTGACTTTGTTTATTTACTTCTAGGTTTACTTCCACATATAGAATGATTCGGTTTCTATTAGTTTTGACTTTGTTTATTTACTTCTAGGTTTACTTCCACATATAGAATGATTCGGTTTCTATTAGTTTTGACAGTGTTTATTTACTTCTAGGTTTACTTCCACATATAGAATGATTCGGTTTCTATTAGTTTTGACTTTGTTTATTTACTTCTAGGTTTACATCCACATAGAGGATGATCCGGATTCTATTAGTTTTGACTGTTTATTTACTTCTAGGTTTACTTCCACATATAGAATGATTCGGTTTCTATTAGTTTTGACTGTTTATTTACTTCTAGGTTTACTTCCACATAGAGGATGATCCGGATTCTATTAGTTTTGACTGTTTATTTACTTCTAGGTTTACATCCACATAGAGGATGATCCGGATTCTATTAGTTTTGACTGTTTATTTACTTCTAGGTTTACTTCCACATAGAGGATGATCCGGATTCTTTTAGTTTTGACTGTTTATTTACTTCTAGGTTTACATCCACATAGAGAATGATCCGGATTCTGTTAGTTTTCACTGTGTTTATTTACTTCTAGGTTTACATCCACATAGAGAATGATCCGGAATCTATTAGTTTTGACTGTTTATTTACTTCTAGGTTTACATCCACATAGAGGATGATCTAGATTCTATTAGTTTTGACTGTGTTTATTTACTTCTAGGTTTACATCAACATAGAGGATGATCCGGAATCTATTAGTTTTAACTGTCTTTATTTACTTCTAGGTTTACATCCACATAGAGAGGGATCTGGATTCTATTAGTTTTGACTGTATTTATTTACTTCTAGGTTTACATCCACAGAGGATGATCCGGATTCTATTAGTTTTGACTGTTTATTTACTTCTAGGTTTACATCCACATAGAGGATGATCCGGATTCTATTAGTTTTGACTGTTTATTTACTTCTAGGTTTACTTCCACATAGAGGATGATCCGGATTCTTTTAGTTTTGACTGTGTTTATTTACTTCTAGGTTTACATCCACATAGAGGACGATCCGGATTCTATTAGTTTTGACTGTGTTTATTTACTTCTAGGTTTACTTCCACATAGAGGACGATCCGGATTCTATTAGTTTTGACTGTGTTTATTTACTTCTAGGTTTACATCCACATAGAGGACGATCCAGATTCTATTAGTTTTGACTGTTTATTTACTTGTAGGTTTACATCCACATAGAGAATGATCCGGATTCTATTAGTTTTGACTGTTTATTTACTTCTAGGTTTACTTCCACATAGAGGATGATCTGGATTCTATTAGTTTTGACTGTGTTTATTTACTTCTAGGTTTACATCCACATAGAGGATGATTTGGATTCTATTAGTTTTGACTGTTTATTTACTTCTAGGTTTACATCCACATAGAGGACGATCCGGAATCTATTAGTTTTGACTGTTTATTTACTTCTAGGTTTACATCCACATAGAGGATGATCTGGATTCTATTAGTTTTGACAGTGTTTATTTACTTCTAGGTTTACATCCACATAGAGAATGATCCGGATTCTGTTAGTTTTCACTGTGTTTATTTACTTCTAGGTTTACATCCACATAGAGGATGATCTGGATTCTATTAGTTTTGACAGTGTTTATTTACTTCTAGGTTTACATCCACATAGAGGACGATCCGGATTCTATTAGTTTTGACAGTGTTTATTTACTTCTAGGTTTACATCCACATAGAGGACGATCCGGATTCTATTAGTTTTGACTGTGTTTATTTACTTCTAGGTTTACATCCACATAGAGGATGATCTGGATTCTGTTAGTTTTGACTGTTTATTTACTTCTAGGTTTACTTCCACATAGAGGACGATCCGGATTCTATTAGTTTTGACTGTTTATTTACTTCTAGGTTTACATCCACATAGAGGATGATCTGGATTCTATTAGTTTTGACTGTTTATTTACTTCTAGGTTTACTTCCACATAGAAGATGATCCAGATTCTTTTAGTTTTGACTGTGTTTATTTACTTCTAGGTTTACATCCACATAAAGGATGATCTGGATTCTATTAGTTTTGACTGTGTTTATTTACTTCTAGGTTTACTTCCACATAGAGGATGATCCGGATTCTATTAGTTTTGACTGTTTATTTACTTCTAGGTTTACAGCCACATAGAGGATGATCTGGATTCTATTAGTTTTGACTGTGTTTATTTTCTTCCAGGTTTACATCCACATAGAGGATGATCTGGATTCTATTAGTTTTGACTGTGTTTATTTACTTCTAGGTTTACATCCACATAGAGGATGATCCGGATTCTATTAGTTTTGACTGTTTATTTACTTCTAGGTTTACAGCCACATAGAGGATGATCTGGATTCTATTAGTTTTGACTGTTTATTTACTTCTAGGTTTACTTCCACATAGAGGATGATCCGGATTCTTTTAGTTTTGACTGTGTTTATTTACTTCTAGGTTTACATCCACATAAAGGATGATCTGGATTCTATTAGTTTTGACTGTGTTTATTTACTTCTAGGTTTACTTCCACATAGAGGATGATCTGGATTCTATTAGTTTTGACTGTTTATTTACTTCTAGGTTTACAGCCACATAGAGGATGATCTGGATTCTATTAGTTTTGACAGTGTTTATTTTCTTCCAGGTTTACATCCACATAGAGGATGATCCGGATTCTATTGAAGAGACAATAGTTTACTCCCTCCTTGCTGCAGGTGTGTATAACTTTTTAATAATGTTCTTATCTTTTATTCACTTAAATTGTGCACACATAATATACACATATTATCTTTTTTTTTAGGATATCTAAAATATGACTGATATACATAGAACTTAATAAAAAAAAAAATATTCATGACTTTGTTCTTCATTATAATGGTTGCTGTATTTTAAACCAAAATAGCAATTGTAAAGTGATATGAGGTGTTTTTACTTTATTACTTAACTACATGTACCAAAACAAAACCCCACCAATTTCTGATGTGTAAGAGATAACCATTCAAAAAAACTTTATCACTGACATGGGGCAAGATGTAGCCCAGTGGTAGAGCGTTCGCTTGATGCGTGGTTGGTCTGGGATTGATCCCCATCGATGGACCCATTGGGCTATTTCTTGTTCCAGCCAGTGCTCCACAACTGGTGTAACAAAGGCCGTGGTATGTACTATCCTGTCTGGGATGGTGCATATAAAAGATCCCTTGTTGCTAATCGAAAAGAGTAGCCCATGAAGTGGTGACAGCGGGTTTTCTCTCTCAGTACCTGTGTGGTCCTTAACCATATGTCCGACGCCATATAACCGTAAATAAAATGTGTTGAGTGTGTCGTTAAATAAAACATTTCCATCCTTCCTTCCTTTATCACTGACATGTGAAATACATTCACCAGTCTCTAATTGTTTTTCATGTGCTTACAGGGGCGATAGCTCTGCTGACGTGGTTCATCATTATGGCTGAACTGGTGATAGTTGTTAGAAACTTTGGACAAGGACTTCGAGAAAAAGGTTGGTTTTGATCAGTTTCTTATGATGAAAATGAATGTACCTGTGTGATTTATTTAGAAGATAACCATATGGAGTTTTTAGATTTGTTGGTGTTATTGTCTATTTGATCCCGCAAATGTCATTTTTGACCGAAGGCGTTAGCCTGAGGTGAAAATTTAAACATTTGCAGGCATCAAATAGACAATAACACCCGCAAATCTAAAAACTCCATATGGTTATGTCCATTGTAAACTGAATCGTTTTTCTACAGAACTAACTGTATATTAGGTATTTCTTGAAAAATATACCTGGCTACAATCTAAGTGTTGACCCTTGAATTTTCAACTTCACATGTTCCAATTGCTAATGAAGTCACTTTCTAATGACGTCAATAGCTTTCTGGGTGTTATTGTCATTTGATCCCAGAAAAAGAATGTAATTAACCAGTCACAATACAGAACACACTCCAGTCAGTTTACAGTTTTGTGTACTAAGAGCAAGGGATGTTTTTTGTCTCATGGAAAGGATACCACATACTGGAGCTTCTTGGCCTGTTCCTGTAAAACTTTTGGAGTCTAGACTCAGTCTCAAATGACGTCATACGCATGCAGTTTGTATGGTCTTGCCAGGACGATAAAGTAGCAAACTGTATCAGTCTTGAATTCAGACTCTAAAATGTTTTATAAGCACCAGGTGAGATGTATGAGTGCTACAAGAAAAGTAAAGGAATATATGTTTAACCTTTTTATAGCATGATGGCGCACAGCACGTTGTCAATTTAATTACCTTATTGACTTGAAGGCATGCTGCGCACTGCTATTAGTATTGACATCACAAAAGGCTCGGTCCATGATGTCATTCCAGCACAGACATAAAAAGGTTAAAGGTCATCTCATCATATTTCTTTTTGACCGACCGTTCAAAATTGCGCCCAAATTCCTCAATCAAACTTGCGCACCTTTTCTCTTTGGGCATAATTCTTGCTCCATTCAAAATTCCATAGCACCATTACCCCCCTCTGCCTGCAACCGACCACGGTCGGGCTGCTGGTGCTCACTTGCACCTGCCAGTGCAGGCGGGCCTTCCTCCCCCCCATCCCACCTTTCTGGGCCCAAGACAGGTGTGTGCTACAACAGCTTGCTCTGAATGTGCACGTAAAGCCCTATGACCTGACCTGACCTCACCATATTTTAAATTATAGGTATTGGGCATCTAACATGGTTATATTGACACTTGTTTGAAGATCGACTTGATACCACCTAGGTTACTGCTATCAAATATCAGCAATGGATCTTTTATATTACTGTAACATTTTCATAGAAATGACAGTGCATACCACAGCCATGTGATTTGAATAGACTGTATGTTCTGAGTTATGCTGCCATACTTTTAAATAATCAGCTTTAATTCCATAAATGGAATATATAGTATTATAAGTACATCTGTAATAACAGTTCTTATTTTGTGTTGAGATTCTTCCTTTGTTGCTAAGGTTGACATCCTATAACCAATGATTAATTAATCAATGTCCTCTAGTGGTGTCGTTAAACAAAACAAACTTCTTATTGCTAAGGTAATGTATTCTTAATGTACTATGATATTTTTGTCATTTTGTATTATTCAATGACATATAAAAAATAAATGATTTTCAATTGAATTGTCTTTTACAAGGCTGGTACAATTATGTTTCAGCTTTTCTTCAGAGGGTGTCAGAACGTACTGGGTTGTTGGCAAGTCGCAGAGCAAATATGAACAGTGAGGTGGAGTCTTAAACCAGCTTGGTGTGTTTTACCAATATTCACCATCTTAATGGTCAGCAGGCGTGGGACGTAGCCCAGTGGCAAAATGCATGCCTGATGCGTGGTCTAGGATCAATCCCTGTCACTTGGCCCATTTGGCTATTTCTCGTTCCAGCTAGTGCACCACGACTGGTATATCAAATCAGCATCTTAATGGCCAGCAGGGGCAGGATTTGTCTCAGTTGGTTGGGTGCTGGCTTGAGGTGCTTGCGTTGCAGGATCGAACCACCTCTGTGATTGGGGGTTTTCTCGTTCCATCCCATGTACCACAACTAGTCAAAGGCTGTGTTATGTTCTTTCCTGTCTGTGGAAAAGTGCACGTAAAAGATCCCTTGCTGTATTAAGAAAAATGTAGTGGGTTTTCTTTGATGACTGCGTGTCAGAATTACCAAATGTTTGACATCCAATAGCCGATGATTAATAAATCAATGTGCTCTAGGGGTATCATTTAAACAAAACAAACTTTTTAACTTAATGGTTAGCAAAACACTAGTCATCTTATAAAAACATGTTACAATGTATATGTTTCAGTGTGCATGCAGACAGTGTCAGAATTCACCTGTTACCCAATCTTCAGAGAATCACGAGATGCAAATTAGTGAAGTTGTAAAAATTAAGTGATGTTGTTTAGATGTTTGTACAGTTGGTGAAGAGGCAGACTAATTTTTAAAGATTGTTATGTTTGTGTTTCAGCATTTCAGCATATAGCCTCAGAACATGCTGGTTTACTGGCTGGTACGAGAGCAACGTATGGATCAATGAATACTTGAGTTGGCAGATGTCACTGGAAAGCTGTGATAAAGATTTGTGTATGGAGAAGTCCCGAGTGATGATGGATGGAGATAATTGTTATGTGTTGAGTGATATTCTTGTTTGTTAGTCTTAAAAAACCCTTGTTTTAATGTTGTCACATTTTAATTTTATTTTTTATGCATGAAGTAAATAACTACAATGGCATGTATGTCCATTTAAAAAAAAAACTATAAGTAGTTGTTGTGGTTAAGTATTTAATGTTTTTCATCTTTATTTCTCTGAAAAATATGTTTTTTTAAAGTATTTAATAACAAAATCACAAAAATATATTTAGTTTTCTTTTTAAAAGTGGTATTTTAACATTTACCGTTTGATGAAGAAAAAAAAACTTCTTAAAAATAATGACACATAATCAGAGTTGGTTTGTCCTAGTAGTACACGTAGCACGTGCTTCAGGGGGCCCCGTTGTGATGTGTACATTTATTTTCCCCAGGTCATTTTCCCCTCTCCCGAGGGGTTTGCAAAATATATATCCTGGGAAGGGGTTCCCGCTGTTATTTGTGCTACAGGCCCCGCAGATCCTTAAACCAATAATGTGTTATTTTATAATATTTATAACATTTTGTATTCCTGTTTTATTATTAATTAATATTTGTATATTGGTAGAGCACGAATGGTGGATAAATTACAGTAACATTCTGCCATATTTTTAAATTGTCAGTTTCAGTTCAGTAAATGGCACATAGTATTATGAGTACATTTGAAATAACATTACATAGTTTTGTATTGAGATTTTTTCTTTGTTGTTAAGCAATGTTGCTTAAAATGTATAACCTGCTCCATGAATAAAATGTTTGTCTGAACTCAGTTAATGAGAAAATTCAATAATGTCTCAAAGAAGATTGAAATGGGTGGTGGTGACAGTAGATGAGGGACTAACTGCACCAATGACAATGGAAGGTGGGGGAAGGGGAGCTTGTGAAATAAAACTTTTAGCATTGTGACCAATAAAATCTTACATCAACTATTTTAATTGTTAAGGCTTATATGTATATGGATTTGGACTTTTTAAAACAGGATAATCCATAATTATAAGGTATGGCAGGGGGTGCAGGTTGGAGGGCATTGTAGTTATTTTATGTCTTTTAGTTATTTTATGTCTTTTAGTTATTTTATGTCTTTTAGTTATTTTATGTCTTTTATTTTATCCTAGGAGCATTACTGTTTCAGTAGTAGCACAAAGCGTTTACTTTTTTATAATGTCTCAAAATTTCAGAAATACTTGATTTAAATTTTTATTTTAGCATTTGATGTATTTTCTGATTATTTTAAATTATATACACTTGGAAATAAGTTAAGCATCATCTGAATTGTATTGCAGCCCAAAAGACTGTCCATACTGACAGAGTTTAAACCTAATATCGACAGAGTTTAAACCTAATGTCGACAGAGTTTAAACCTAATGTCGACAACAGTTTAAACCTAATATTGAGAGTTATTTTTGCATATTCTATATTTACTGGGCATTTACTGAAATAGCATGAATAAATTATTTATTAAATTAAGCACATCAGTATGATTCCAGCTCCATAAATGACCATAAATGTTTATGCATATTAAAAAAAAAAAAAAAAAAAGTTTTCCAGTACCCTCTGTATAAACAGAACATTAATTTCATTGTTTTTGTATCCACAACATGTTCATAATTACTTGTGAAGTATAAATCACACGGTCAAAACTAGGTGGTGCTTAATTGTGGGTGGGTGGGTAATTTTTGACATACTTCCATCAGAGAACTGTTTAAGGTGCTTCATTAATTTCCAAGTGTATATATTGTCTGGTATGTGTTCACTTTTATACAGTGTACATGTATATGCTTTTATAAAGTATTTAGAGTCCTCTTTTATTCACTGAATTTATATTCTGCTCAGGTGATTTTACCCCATTTTTAATTTTAGTTGCATATTTTGTTCACTTTAACATAATAATTTATCATGATTAAAATTAATGATTGATTGAATTATACAATGAATTTTTTTTTATATGTATAGTGAGAAAAAAATAATAATGGCACACTTGGTATTATAGTTAGTTTGTTTTGTTAGATCACATTGATTTATTAATCATCAGCTATTAGATGTCAAACATTTGGTAATTTTGACATATAGTCTTAGAGAGGAAACATTTTTCCATTAGTAGCAAGGAATCTTTTATATGCACCATCCCACAGACAGGATAGCACATACCAGTTGTGGTGCACTGGCTGGAATGAGAAATAGCCCAATGGGCTCACCGATGGGAATGGATCCCAAACCAACTTCGCATCAAGCCAGTGCTTTACCACGGAGCTATGTCCCGCCCCTGATATTATGACATGGTTTAATTCCCTGTTAGTGTCATTAATTCTGTATAAAGTACAAAGATGTCATGTGGGATTGGATGTCAGTAATGTCAGATTGAATATCAGTAACACAGTCAACTTCCTGTGGTTGAGGCGTTTGATTGTAATCACTCTTTCCTCTTACAAGGATGGCCAGTGGTAAAGCACTCGCTTGATACACAGTCGGTGTTGGATCGATCCCTGTCGGCGGGCCCATTGGGCTATTTCTCATTCCAGTCAATGCTCCACAAATGGAATTACAAAGGCCGCAATATGTACTATCCTGTGTGTGGGATGCTGCATATAAAAGATCCCTTGCTGCTAATCGAAAAGTGTAGCCCATAGTGTGGCGTTAGTGGGTCTCCTATCTCATCATCCTTGTGATAAGTGCATTGTTAATTGAAATATTCCTTCCTTCTACTGTCCTATTAGTGTTGTGTGATACCTGATTTTTGGCCATCAGTAATACATATCTGATTATGTTGAACCGTGTATTAGTTTCTGGTTGGTTTTGTTGTTTATTTGTTTGGGGTATTTATGGGAGAGGACAGGGTTATTTTATTCATGCCACAGGAAAATGACCAGAGGTGTATGATGTAGGGGAAATATAGAAGAAGGGATGGGGAAATTTGTGAAATTTCAATGATGAAATATGCGAAAAATCTTATTTGAACTAATATATATTGTGTTAAAGTAATATAATTTCAATAGGGAAATTGATAAACTTGAAACATAAATGTGGGACATTGGTATTTTTGTTGTTAAGTGAAGCAGTAGTCAGTTTTATTTGGTCTTACACTTCCACAATGAGCCTAGTAATGAAACTCACTCTGGGATGGGGCCCAAGAGTACAATGTTCCACTGCCTCAAATTTAAAACAAATTCAGTACCCAGTAGTAAAAATAAAAATAAAATAATAATAATAATTCCAGTCAGAGAGATATGTCACCAATTCAGCACTGAAATTTCCACTAGTGTTGGAAATCAGGTGAAATTTTGATTACCAAATTAATTTGTATGAACTTAACAAGGATTTGAATTGACATCATGATGCACCAGTTGTTATTTTCACCAGGATATACCCTACAAATTTTGCTAATTGTACCTTTAACAGCTATTCATTATCCATTTCTTGCCATACACATAAAAATGAAGACAAACCGTAGCAGATTTCACAAATATATGTCATCATCTACACAACAATTGATTATGGATTTCATCACATCACTAGACTTATCAATCTTTTAGTTATAATCGATCGTTAGAACATCAGATTCACTAATGTATACTTCACCATATATATATATATATATATATATATATACATATACTAGTCACAGTGTTTGAACAATTTTGACTTGTTATGATGCTTATTCAAAACAGACGACAAATCATACCCATTAAAAGAGAACAGTAGTTTTTTGTTTTGTGTGTGGTGGAATGTCCTTTTTGTTTTACCAATGCAATCTTAAATGAGTAAAAGTGATAATAACTGGTTCTTCAGAGTTCATAAATGTCATGCCAACATACTCAAAAGAATTCTTTTCAGTCTAATGTACTAGGAACATTTTTATGACAGAATTTATTTGTCTTTTGTTGGACATTTCATTCATTTTAACTTACCATATCTGTGTGCATATATCCAATTAAGGTTCAAGCATGCTGTCCTGGGCACACAATTCAGCTATCTGGGCTTCTCTGTCCAGGACAGAGGTTTAGTTATTAATGGTTACTAGTAGTTGCAGTAAAAGAGGGTGTAGTGGTCTTACACCTTCCCATTGAGTCGTTAAAACTCACTCTGGGTGGGAGCTGGTACTGGGCTATGAATCCAGTACCTACCAGCTTTATGTCTGATGGCTTAACTATGGCACCACCGAGGCCAGTTGTTGAATAAAACAAATATGAAATGATGTGATGCAGTATCATATACAGTCAAACTTCGATCACTCCACCTTCGATCTCTCGAAAACTTCGATCTCTCGATCTGAAGCGACGGTCCCGGCCGAGTTGCTATACAAACTAGTAATAACAACCTTCAAAAACTCAAACTTCGAAAACTCAATAACTTCGATCTCTCGACCTAATTCTTTGGTCCCGCCATAAAAATTTAAAAGAGTATGCACCTCGAAAACTCGACACATGTGGATTGATCAAAATGGCATTGCTGATAGTATTTTAAAGACGAATGTATTGTCAATCATGTCAAACAAGCGAAGCGCGCCTGTCTCGGGTGGTCTTGGCTGTCCAGGATTAGGGTGATAATTACAGAATAATAGATCGCCGACTAAGCGGAATGAAATGATCCTATATTTGAGAGTCGGTGTTCGTCCATGATGGAGAGCCTCGCTACGTAATACTTAATTACAGACACAGTCTGGTTAACTTCAAAGAGCATTTGTAATAATTGTTAGTGCTGTTTGTTTTTGCTCTCAAAGGCTTCTTACAATATTAAGCAAAATAAACCAGCTGCAATGCTGCAACCAGCTGCAATGCAGTTTCAAATTTGAACTCTTATTATATACTAATTTCGAAAACTCGAACTCCCTGAAACTCGAACTATTTCCATGTCCCCTTCAAGATCGAGTTATCGAAGTTTTACTGTAATTTATTTTACAAAAATGTGAAATAAAATTTTATTTTTGTTTCTGTAGTTAACTGAATAGCACAGTATATTTTTAATATATATGATGTGATATATGGGTGTGTGAATTTTTTATATTTTTAAAATATATTTTCAGGACATTGAAAATACTGACCAGTAAAAAAAACCCTCAAAAGAGGTGGGCCTTTATTGTCAGAAATGAAAATTGTGGATTTATTTTAGTATGGCTTATTGCACATCTCTTATTTTAAAGTTTTTAGCTTTTATTATAATTATATTTTTTGTTCCATCCAGTGGTTTTTATTTAAAGTTTATAGCAATGTCAACAAAGACTCCAGATACATTGCATAGTAGTAAACTGATGTTTGATGACCATTAAATGGATTATGTATTACACTTTTAAACCATTATTGTTTTAGAATAATGTGGAACAAAGTTATTATTTTAATGGAATGAATAAGTATTGTACATAATATAAGAGTATGTGATATGTAAAACATTTTGTAAATACTTTATATATTTGGCTATTAAACTTTTATATTCATGCTTTGTTGGAATTAAGTGTTGTTTATTCCATGTTTTCCATAAATTTTGAAAATGTTAAAAATGTTTTCCACACATGAATATTCCAAGTGGTCAAAGTGGTTCTTAGCTGAATAAGACTGTTACGGAATATATTAAAGAGACTGTCATGAATTTGCTGCCAAAGCTTTTAACGACTAAAATTACGTACTGAATATACATGTACATGTAGTTTATTGTGTAGAATATCAGTGTCTAGATATCCACTGTGTTTCTGATCATTCTAATATTTGTAATAAGTAGGCCAAACTAAATTTGATATCCCAATAATTCCACACAAAGAAAAACCTATAAGTACATATATTACAAAATAGAATGAAGTTTGATGTACTGCAAAAACTAGGACAAACTAGGACAATCAGAAACCTGATTTGATTTTTAAAAATGTATTTAATACATGTAATTACAGTCATTAAAAAGTCTGGTGGTTGACATCATCTCAACAATTGCCAAAAAACTCAGGATAGTGTCTTTAAGAGAATTGTGTTCCCCTAATAAAGGCAGTTGGATGCCAAAATGCTGGGTTAAAATTGTACTGATAATCAAATTAATGAAATATTTTGCTTTTGTCAACTGTGTTTTTCAGATAGTATATACAGCAAAACCGGTGTAAACCGGAGCATGCTGGAGACCAAATATTTATCTGATATAGACTGTATTCAGGGTTTAGAGGGTTACATTTTAGGATCTAGAAAATTTTAGACCATGAAACTTGGACGGTTTTGACCAGATTCCGGTTTGTTTTGGATCCAGTTTAGACAGGTTTCACTGTACATCTTTTACAAAAAAAAAGAGAGAAAAAGTCCACTTCGTTTTATTTAGGTTTAGTAAAATCAGGCAACAGTTGGTTCATTTCTTCTGGTGTGATATTTCCCCCACTTATCAGAACAACCACTTTCTTGTTTTGAACATCAGGAATCTTCCCATAGATCATCGCTGCCATAGCTGCCGCCCCGGAAGGTTCCACCACAAGTCCTCGCCGGTAGAGGGCATCTACAGTCTTCACAATTTCCTCATCGGTCACTAATAAAATACCTTCTGTAAAATGTTTACAGTGGTTGTATGTAATTGTTCCTGAAAGAAGAAGAAAAAATAATACCAGGATTATTGTTGTAGTAAGTAGTCATAATTTTGTGAAAAGTTCCTTTGGATCTGTTGTGCAGGGATGCGATTTCAAAATACTTTTTAATGGTTTTGTTGTTCAGATTCTGTAATGCCTGATATTGAGATTAATACACTGATATTGTTGTGTTTGAGTTTTTGTAGGGGTTAGGGTGTGACAGTTTTTGTTTTTGTTTTTGTTAAGGGGTTTTCACTGTAAGCTATAGGTTGCCACAACTACAAAAAAAGATCAGTTTATAAATGAAATATTTACTCTAAGCAAGCATGATATATATATATATATATATTATATGTTACAGTCAATCTGTGAAACCAGTCATTACGCGTAATGCCTAAACAAATCAGTCATTTCGCGAAGTGCCTGTGATCACCAGGCGATACGCGAAATGACTGAAAATTCCAGGCATTTCACGAAATGACTGATAATCATGGCCAGCCATTACACAAAATTACTAAAGTGATTCAAGTCTTATTATTGACACTTGTATACAGGCTTTTGGTCTTAAATATTGATAAAATCACATTTTAAGAACAAACAAGGATAAGTATATTGATTATACGATTTAAAATACTACTTAATATTAATTATTATTCAACTTTTGCTATGACTTTCATCTCCATAAAACTAAACATGTTTCTGGGGTTTACTCATAAGTTCTTCTGTTGCAACCAGTACATGGCAGAGTCCTATGAAGATAAATTTAAAACTAAGCCTTACAAAAAGTATGAAGTTTGTAGAAAAGTGCTAATTCCAAAAGATGCACATTTCACAATGCTAGAAGATCTTAAAACAGCAGCAGCTGATAGTGGAACAAAGAGCAGACATAACAATATGTACTATAATGATTTGAGACTGACTACTTGGTAACATTCAACCTCATATTCATGTACAACTTCTGAAATGATTTGATTTGAGTTTAAATAAAGTGTTACATTAGGACTTGAGTGGTGTGATATTATAGATAGCACTTTAGTCATTTTGCGTAATGGCTGGCCATGATTTTCAGTCATTTCGTGAAATGCCTGGACTTTTCAGTCATTTCGCATATTGCCTGGTGGTCACAGGCACTTCGCGAAATGACTGATTTGTTTAGGCATTACACGTAATGACTGGTTTCACAGATTGACTGTAACATATATATATATATGTATATGTGCATATTTATAATCCTTTATACTGGTATGTATTTAATATCTGAAATACATGTATGTAGATATAAATTTCAAAAATGGTTTACCCTTTGTTACATTTTAAAAGCATGAATGTATCCACCAACCTGCATAAGGGGGCGATAAGCCTGCTGCAACAGATTTGGTTGTTGGTAAGGTCACGGCATGTCCTGCCTTGAAGCTTTCAAACATAGACGCCGCTATTTGAAACAAAAATGTTAGAGGATTTATAGTTGGGTTCACGAATAAATCTTGGAATTATAAAAAAAATTTAGTTTTGCAGATAAAATTCCAGATAAAATTCCTCTTACAATAAAGTCATTGACACTGACACTATAATCACTATTTTTATGGCACAAATTTAAGATCGTCTGTTTAGCAAAACAACACTTGTTTTTGTATACTCACAAGAAATATTTTTTAAAATGCACCAATTTGATTGTACATGTATTACAATTATATTTTTTGTTTAATTGCTATTTCTAGATGGATAACATTAAACAATATATAATTATATACTGAATGGATAAAGAATCTCTTGAATAGTATACTCTTCAAAAAAAGTAGGGGAACTCTAATAAGAATTTACAATTGCCAAAATTGTAAGGTATATTAGCTGTGGGGAATGGTTATATGATAATAGTGAATTAATTGGGCACCATTAAAAACGGTAGTTCAGTATTACAGTAGTTTCATGACCACCAAACATCTTAAAGTACGATTGGGGTCAGAAGTGAAATTTGAAAGTTGACGTTTTTTTATCAGTAAATCACAAATGCAAACAATAAAAATGACTAAAAACAAAACAATAAGAACTGTATGATCAACAGAATGAAAAAGATTGACAGAAATAATGTTCCACAGTGATTAATTGACCTTCCTGGAAATTGTCAAAATCGAGAATGACACCCCACGCACGTGTACGGGGCAACTGCCTGATGCATGTGCAAACTATGGAATGTGTTTCGGTGTGTTGATAAACAGACCTGAACGTTCTTTACTAGGATGTCTGTGGTCAAAACGTATGTTTTAATATATCAGGTTTCCCTACTTTTTTTGAAGAGTATATATAATGGACTGACAAAACCCCAGAATCATCTTTGTGATCACTTAAACAATGGTAGACTTGTTCTAGAAGCCTGATACATAATATAAAAGGTAATGGGGGATGTTTTATATTCAATTTGCCATACACAGGACAGTACATACCACAGCTTTGATGTACCAGCTGTGGAGCATTGGTTGAGATGGGGAAAAACTGGAGTCCATCGAAGACAATTGATCTTGTGACCCATTGCACCATAGGCACTCACTCTGCCACTGGACTACCATCCACCGCCGTCTTGTACTCGATGATCTATGCTAAATGCCTATACATACTGATATTCAAACTTTAGAATTTTTCTCCAGCTAACCTTCTATTACCAGGCCTCGAACTTAACAACAACAATGACGGCAATTGTTGTAGGTGCAATATTATTGTCGTAGGCTTTACCAATGGCCGTTTTTTTGCTGCTGGGTAAAAATCATTGCCATCGGTTAAGGGGTTAATTTTAAGTTAAGTTTATTTGTTGAAAAAATGACTGGTTTAAAATTGCTACAGGAAGGCTTAAAATTGCTGTTTGTGAAAATTTTGCCTGAGGTAAAAACCCCATTAAAAATTACTGTATCCTTATTAAGTATGACCCCTGCATTACTGACCTTGTTCTGGTTCTACACCATACACTCGACACTGGGACTGTCCTGATAGTTTAATCGCCGCAGCCACACCTGCCGTTAATGCTCCTCCCCCGCAGGGCACCAACACTATGTCTGGATTTGGGACGTCTTCTAAAATCTCTAAAGCAATACTGTAAATCAAAACATTGCAGTATATATGTAGGCCTATATAATGTTATATAGTGCATGAACACATCTATAGACTTCAGAAACAGGGCACAAGAAACTGGCATTCTAACTGAAGATTATGCATTGTGCGTTTAAAGGCTGATTAATAAATATAACTGGCTCCAAACGTTGCTGGCATATTTCACCATTTGTGGAACATGAGTGCCATAAGAGTTTTATTCCCAGAGAGGGAGGGGTATAAAACGATTCCCAAACGAGTTCCATAAATGTCGTGAGGCACTTAATTTATACAATTTATTTACGATGCAGCCATGACTAATATGTTACACAATTGATGTTAACTTTCAGTGAGGTTACTGCCTACATGCGGAGTAGAGTCACTTATTAAAATAAAATATCAATTATTTTTGCTCAATATTTAAACACTATCCCAAGGATGTTGCTCTATATACTGAGTCAAATTAAAAACTTCACAATCTAAAATTTGAATAAAGTCATTAAGTATTGAAAGCAGGTATTTTTCAAGAATAAATATTGTAATGACAATGTCTACACTCCATTTGAAGCCCACCACAGCCCACGTGACCCGATCCATAGCACGTGCACTGCACCATTGAGGCAAAAGTGGTTTTGCATGTGCCACTGGTCACGTGACTACAATAGCACACGTGTTACTTGCTCACAGTAGTCTGACACAACGAAAAAACACATTAAAACGATATTTGTTACGACCTGTTTCGATGCCACGCCTCACAAATGTGCAGCGTGAACGTGCCGTCGGCATGTTGCACGCGGGAACGTCAGAAGCTGATCGCCCCTGACCGGGTAGAGCACTTTTGACATCATAGGCAGATGACCGTCATATTGTGTTACGTCACCTCTGCAATCGTTTCATGACAGCTACAGAAACCAGTAATGAACTTTTCAGACGATCCGAAATCGGCTGCGAACCGCTCACCTCCACGCATGGCACCCATATATTGGACCCATTTTGACCCAATTTCATCGACGTCAACGTCAACTGTGGGCACAATACCACTTGCGATAGACTTAGAGGGAATGGAATAGAGTCGTGTTTAGCGATGAATCAAGATTCACACTGCGATTTGCCAATGGCAGGTAGGGGTTTGGAGACGACGTGGTGAACGTCATGCTCAGTGTTTTGTCAGTGAAGCTGACATATTCGGAGGCGGAAGTGTAATGGCTTGGGGCGCTTTCTGTGGAAATGGACTTTCTCGACTTCTTGTCATCCGTGGCAACCTCAACGCTGCTGCATACCGCGACCAGGTGCTGGTTCAGGAACTTGTGCCCTTTATGGAAGCTTATGGTCCAGGCCTGATCTTTCAGCATGACAACGCCAGACCCCACACGGCCATCTTGACAAGGGATTACCCGAGGAACGCGGGTATCAATGTTATGGATTGGCCTTCAAGGTCGCCCGACCTGAATTCCATCGAGCACGTCTGGGATGTTCTGGGAAGACGCCTACGCACTCTCAGGAACCCTCCAGAGACTTTGCAGGAACTTGGTGCCTCATTAATATTGTTATTATTATTAATTGTTGTTGTTGTAGTTATTAATGTTATATGTTTGTTTGTTTTTATCTGTTTGCTAACACCAGTGTGTTTAGTAATATGCAATACGCATCCGGCAGTCAATAAGAAGGCGTTGCCTTACAGTTATGGGTACACATGGAGGACATACGCGCTACTGAACCTGTGATTTCATCAGACGACCCTTCTTGTGAATTAAAATTTTGACTGTTCGTGGTTTTGATGAATGCTGTGGGCGCATCGAACAGATTTTTGACTCAACATTTATTCCTATTCTTTCTTTGGGCGTCATACAATAAAAAATGCCTTGTGAAGTTTTTAATTTATCTTGGTATATCTTTATATGTTATATTAGTTTGGTTTATGAGAGTCTCCTCGCTAGTCCTTTAGAACTGAACAAACGTCTTACATTTCAAAAAAAAGGTCTTGAAAGTGGCAGTTCTCATGGTGAAATACCTAAGGGAGAAGTCAAATTATCCTTTTGACTCCGTCTTGTTTAGAGACACGATTTTGAAAATAGTAATCGTTTTGTCGTACCTCCCATATGCAGCCACACAGGGAGTGCTATTAAAAGGGTGACAGTACAGATATCCCTGTTCTGTGACGTAACGATCAACTGTCGATTGCAATTGGATTGTGGGCACTTGTTCAACCTCTACACCCAGATCCTACAAAAAAAATCAACCAATATTTAGAAGCAAAAATGTTTCAGGATAGGTATATTGGATACTCTTCCGTAATTGGACTACATAGTACATACCATTATATAATTTTCTTGTCTGCTATTAGTCATTTGAAAACGGTGAATATTGTGATTAAAATACCCTTTACACATATACCTATATATCAAAATATTTTTAAAATGAAATTATTTTTTTTGTAAATTAGTGAAAATCTAAGATCCCCCTTAAATTTTTCAGTCAATAAAATTCTATGATTAGGCCGACTTTAGAAAAAAATTAAGGTGTGTGGTGTTTTGTTTTTAATACCCTCCCCATTAAAACATTAACTGCAGATGTGTAACTACAGATTTAAAGTCGGGGGGGGGGGGGGGGGGGGGGGGGGGCGGATGGGACCAGAAATGTTTACATTTGGGTGGTTTCAAACAAGACTTCGCAGCATCTGGTGAACACAATAGCAATGGTTTAGATGACAAGTTTCGTCTCTGTAATATATACAATAAATATCTTGATTGTCCTCATATGGTTGCCTCTATTCCCATCCCATCCCTCTACAAGTTGCCTATAAATTAGTCTACTATTAAACAGCTGTGTAATGGATTAAACTGATTTTACCCGAATAAGCTGCACCCTGCTGAATGGGACACTGTCGGGCATGATGCATATCCCTGGAATACCACGACTCTTCAGGGCAAAGGCAAACGATTTACCGTAGTTCCCAGCTGATATGGTAATCAGCTTTTGACCTGACGCAATCTTTGGTACCAGCTTCTTCATCTGATTCGTCACTCCACGGATTTTGAAAGAACCTGTAAATAATAATTATATTATTACAATATTTGTAGTGTTTTGTTTTTAATTATTATTTATTTATCATATTTTATCCCACTATCCCTTCTCCTTCCTCTCCTTCGATTTCCAAATCAATTCTTCCAGATCTGACAGCTTCTGTCTTTCAGCTAATTTTGCTGTCTACCTCTATATCCCAGTTTTTGTCTCTTAAATCGCAAAATTTGCTTGTCTCTTGTGGTCATCCGTGTCATTTGCCATTAGTTTTTGCTAAGGATGTAGTCCGATCATTTTGCAGCTGTATATAGTGTTCAGTGGTTACGTCTGGCACTATTAAGAGGAACTTGTAACCATCTATAACATGTCTACTTTACTTACTAACGGCGGTCATTATTTATATATACAGTGGACTCTGGTCTAAACCCGATTCACTTGGGACCTATTAAATATTCCGGTTTAGACAGAGTTCGTCCAGAGTTACGGTTCTTGCAATATAGTGATCAGAAAATACCAACGTAAATAAAACGTCATATTCACCAAACATCTGGACTATCTGTAACAGATCTATGAAAGCAACCAAACTTGCAGTTACATCCACTGAAGGTTCAAGCACGACTGTCTTGGGCACATTTCCCGAGATTCCCCGGTGGATGTGTACAAGACAGAAGTATAAACAATGCTTAAATTTCACTTTATATTCTAAGGAGAGTTCGATACGTTGCCGGTTCTTTTTTGGTCGCTCCACCATTGCAAATTCAGACAATGCTTTTTTAAAAGTTCACCACTGGCAGACAGTAGACGTACGATCGCGTGCCGGTGTAGACAAAGCTAACAACTACATAAACCGTTCTTTTGTTCTTGAATTTGCATTCGAAGTCTGGAATAGACAGCATCCGGTGTAGGCAGAGTTTTGTTCCTAATATACTAAAAGGCAAAAGTTATTGTGGCATGGATTGTTTGGATTAATACATTTGTGAATGGATTTATGGATGTAAACCAGAGAAAATGTGCATAAAACAGCTCGAAGAAATGCAACCAAGCAGTTGCTGCAGCGATTGCATGCTTTGTGCAAGAAACATAGAATATTCGGGAGAAATCCTGTCCAGTGTTCACCATAAAAGGCCAGACATTCAGTCGCAAATCATTGCCACTCTATGCAGCCTTCAGAAGTCAGAAAACCACCATTAGTGAACTGTTTGATGCAATTTCGTCATGCCACGCCTCAGTGAAAATGACAGATGGCGAGTCATAGGGATGTTTGAATCTGGGACCTCGCACCGTGACGTCGCACGTCAATTCAATGTCCACAGAAACACGATATGGCACTTATGGCAATGATATCAACAAAACCAGGTCAGGGACCATTCCCGTAGCGGCAGACCACCCGTGACAATCCCTGACCAAGACACATGGATCCGAACCACGTATCTGCGAAACAGGTCCCAGCCAGCATTCCTCACAGCCCGTACCATCCCTGGCAACAGAGGTGTATCAACGAGGACAATCCGACGACGTCTACACATCTATGGACACAATCGCTACTGACTGTGTGAACTTCGCTCTGGACCCCCTTTAGTGATGTGGCTCATTTGCATATGACAGGTGTGCCCATTTCATGGACTATTGCTCGTTTCCATACCTTCGGACATTTCTCTTTTCAAGTTATAACGTTTCATACACGGCAGTAAAAACTATTATCTTTGTCTTTTGTGAGTCACAATAATTTTTGCCTTTTAGTATAAATTAACGATAGCTGGACAGGACTTTAAAATTGTACCGGTTACACAGAAATCCGGTTTAGACAGATGCCGGTTTAGATAGAGTCCACTGTATAATGCCTGACTTATAATGGATCCAACGGATCGGCTTCTCTTGTCCCAACCAGTACAGTGCTAATATCCATTTTAAACTTTTAATTATTTATCACAAATAAAAGCAAATATAGCGAAACGTGTCACTTACAGCTATGATAATGTACATCTAAATTATTTAACATTTTCACAATCAAACAGACATAATTGGTCATTTGAACGTCCATGTAGGCTACATTATAATGATACACTTGCAGTTATTGGAGGTTGTCTCAAATGTTATTAGACCATCTTCCCCAGGCTCCAATTACACCAGGTCTGACTCTTAATCTAATATTGTGTGCATCCTATATATGCATATGTGTACACGGACTACAGCTGGCTGATGACAAGTGGCCGAAGTGATTAGCATAGGGAGTTCTCAAATCTATGGACACTGAAGGAAATGAGAAAGGTTCACGCGATTATAAAGAGCATTGTAAGAGCATTTAGACTATTTGTGGTCACCGGCGTAGCCAGGAATGTATAATGGGGTGTGGGGTGGGGGGAGCACACTGTGTATGTATGTATGAATTTTTAATAAAATTTAATATAATTAAAAAAAAAGATTAAAAGGTTTGATTGGGGAACATTGTCCACGTGCCCGTGTAAAATATCCCTTTCTGTGAATGAAACGTGTGGTGGCAGTATATTTCTTCTCATGTGTTTAAAGAGACTATCCTGAGTTTCCTGCCGTTGTAAGATGTTTCCAACAAACAACATTTTGTAACAACTAAAATTATATACTAAATATATTTTCTTGTTTAGAATATCAGTGTCTGTATATTTAATGTTTCTAATCGTCCTAATGTTTGTAAGTAACCCAAACAGAATTTGATCTCCCAATAATATATTTTGTAATTTTGAATCTGTCGTTAAAGGGACATACCCTAGTTTCAACCCGTGAAAATTAACACTAAGTTTAGTTAATCTACAAACCTGTAACACATTTGGATAAGTTACAACTGAGTGAAAAAACGAGTCTGTGACTTTGAAATGGTGAAATACCCTCTAAAAATAGACTTAAACTCGACTCCATAACTGTTACTTCTCAGACGCACGTGCGTTTTTAAAAATATGAGAAATGCATTTTGTGATATTAAAAACACCAGGATGACCAAAAAAACCCAAACCCACTTCGAATGTACGGAAATTGATAATCTAAACAATAAAATCTAAGTAAAGTGTGATATAAGTTACCAAAAAACGGTTATAATAGTCCAAAATATGCGTTAGTGTTTAAAAACTAGAGTATGTCCCTTTAACATATTCAGTGCCGTATCTTTGCACAAGGCTGAATATTGTATAATAGTCACAAACTTGATTCACTGTGTTTTTGTCTACTGAGAACTGATGTTGACCATGGCATATATGCAGGAAGACTGCCACTTTACAGCGCACCGGTATGTGCGGCAAAAATCTTTCTATACATCTTCCACAAAGAAAAGGACGCCTGAATACACCCACGGATGTGCAAAGAATAATATTCTAAGCAAAAATATTTAAGTATTTTACAGAATTGTTTTTTTTTTTTTTTGTTTGTTTGTTTTTTTTTTATGCCCCCAGAAACATAAGCAAGGTCAAGGTTGGGGCCTTGAATCATTGCTCATTAATAAGTTTATATATGAATTTATACAGTTGGTTTGAGGAACTGCTGCCAAGGTTCCCACTGATCATCAAAGTCTTTATACAGGCAATTTTTATAAAATATATATTTTTCAATCTGTATTTTATCAATAATGAATCTTAGCATTGCGTTTTTATTTAATAATCAACCAATTAATAAAACAATGCTTTTTTGTTATGATACCAAATAAAACCATGTTTTTATCCAACTGAAAATTTTCACCTTTTTTTAATGCCCATTCTTCTACTGTTTTCCATAGGACTGTAACTTTAGAGCACTCATGAAATAATATTAGAATCAACATATTTTATTTTATTTAAAAATATATTTGTAGCTGTTATCCTGAGTAAAATTTTATACTGAAACCATAATAAAGATGGGTCTTTAATAATTTTGAATGGTGTTTACAGAAACTCACCACACCACATAAATTCAAGATTTGACAAATATATACATTGATATGCAACGTACAGGGTCGTAGCTAGTGGAGGTTAAAATCCTAGCTACGGCACTGACATAAAGATAGAACATATACGTGTACTAAAACAAGTACATGTGTATTAGGCTTTTATTTATTTGCTACTTTTTTTATTAATTAACAACCTTTCCGTAGAACACTAAAATTCACCAATATCTTATAGAATTAGAACTCAGAACTGAGAAACGGGAAAAGACTGGGGAAAAAACCCAATAAATAATAGTTCGAATTGCACATAAAAATTTAATATGAGTGGGGTTTTTTTTAATTGGGTCCGCCTTTGACTGAATAAACAACAACGATACCATTAAAGGAAACAAGCAAATATCACAAAAACCACAGGAGACGAAAATCACATTTATAGCGCATCTTACCCATTGTTTGCATGTTTTCCAGTTTGAGGTACAGATCAATATTTTGCTGATGAACAGACGTAAAGAATGTCTGCACGTGTTTTAATACAGGTGTTCTGAGTGTTAGCGAGTCGTCTGCCAGCACTTGTTGGGCTTCGAACACGTCGTCAAGAGTCACCAACTGATCCTCTTCGGCCGCCATTATTCAGGCAGGAGGTGGCTAAATCTGAAAATGTCAGTTATATATTAAGTTTGTTTTTGTTTAACGAAAGTACTACAACACATTGATTTGTTGATCATCGGGTTCTGGATGTCAGACATTTGGTAATTATGACATAATCTTTGAGAAACCCGTTACATTTTCCTATTAGCAGCAATTTAAAATGCACTTTCCCACAAACAGGACAGCATATATTACGGTCTTTGATATACCAGTCATGAGGCACTGGTTGGAACAGGAAAAAAACAGTTAGATAACTGGTTTCACCGAGGCAGGGGGTCGATCCTACCATTCAAACACCTCAGTCTGCCATAGTGTTTAATGAGAGAAATATCGTCATAGTGGCCTTGAATCTCCGGTACTGGAATTCAACTCATGAAGCACCTATCAGCTTTAAACTCGAGGGCGGGACGTAATCCAGTGGTAAAGCGCTCGCTCGATGCGCGGTCGGTCTGGGGTCGATCCCCGTCGGTGGGCCCATTGGGCTATTTCTCGTTCCAACCAGTGCACCACGACTAGTATATCAAAGGCCGTGGTATGTACTACTCTGTCTGTGGGATGGTGCATATAAAAGATCCCTTGCTGCTAATCGAAAAGAGTAGCCCATGAAGTGGCGACAGCAGGTTGAGTGCGTCGTTAAATAAAACATTTCTTCGTTTTTTCTTTAAACTCGATGACTAAATCATTAATTGCTGATAAGGATCTGGACGTAGCCCAGTGGTAAAGCACTCGACTGATGCACAGTCGGTCTGGGATCGATCCCCATCGATGGAACCCATTGGGCTATTTCTTGTTCCAGCTAGTACCCCACAGTTGGTATATCAAAGGCCGTGGTATGTGCTATCCTGTCTGTGGAATGGTGCATATAAAAGATCCCTTGCTACTAATGGAAAAATGTAGCAGTTTCCTCTCTAAGACTATTTGTCAAAATTACCATATGTTTGACATCCAATAGCCGAATGTGCTCTAGTAGTGTCGTTAAACAAAACAAAAAACCGTATATCTTTAGATGCTGATAAATCATGGCAATGATTGTTTTCCCCCGTCACTAACCATGGTGTGACGGCAGCAGGTTTCCTCTCTGATTATATGTGTGGTCCTTCACCATAAAATGCTAATTTAAAATACCTTTGCTTTTAATCATAACTAATACTGTCTTGAAAAAAAGAAGTTTGTTTTGTTTAACGATACCTCTAGAGGACATTGATATTTTAATCATAGACTATTGGATATGAGACAGTTGGTAATATTGACGTATAGTCTTAGAGAGGAGCGCCTGCTACATTTTTTTTCCATTAGTAACAAGGGATCTTTTATATGCGCCATCCCACAGACAGGATAGCACATACCAGGGTCTTCGATATGCCGGTCGCGGTGCACCGACTTAAACGAGAAATAGCCCAATGGGCCCACTGACTGTCACACTTTTAACAATGTTTCACAATTAGATATCTAGTCTAATCGCCGCTAAACAAATATTCCTTCCTTTTCTTTCATTAACTTTACATACAATAAAATTATTTACACGAGAGAAAACCTCATTAAGGCCTCCTAACAGGAAGGCTAGCTGGGCTAGTCTAGTCTAGTGGTGGGTGAACAGCTCAAAGTTTCATATACTTTTATCGGTTGTGATTTACAAGTTCTAACCTATTTATTATCAGGTTATACCTATTACCTGTTACAGTATATTCGTCTAACCAAATCTGTCCCATACGGTATAGAAACACTAATTTAACGCCTTGTAAAGGTATTTGGTGTACGTTACTAATTACCTTCCTAGTCCGATGCATCTGATACCGCGTGTTTTGGTATGACCTGGCAGCTCAAGGTAACCGCATTTAAGGCCCAGATAGTACAATGACTGTGCAGTATAAAGGTTGTATATCATATTCATTGTCCTACTCAGTAGGGTAGGGTAGTTTTTGTCGGTTAAGCACCGGCATAGCCTTGGATTGAAGGAGGTGGGGGGGGGGGGGGGGGGGGGGGGCGCATGAGAGTCAGTCACACCTAATTTTCCTCACCACCTTCGATATATTTGCTTGTTACTCATAGTGAGTAACAAACCCAACCAACCCACCCACCCATCCCCTAATATAAAATCCTAACTATGCCTATGCGCCTATATAAGCTAGGGTTCTATTTCATAAAATTCTATTTTATAGATTAAACAAAATGCTGAATACAAATTTTTATATTTAATTATTTATACATGTATTTATAGGCCCGTAGAAACGATATCTGGAACCGGGGGGGGGGGGGGGGGGGGGCACATATCCTAGTGAGGAGTCACAGCCTCCACTATGTGGTGCACAAGCCAAAGGTTAGGTCAGGTCATAGGTTTTAACGTGCACATTCAGAACAAGCTGTTGTAGCACACGCCTGTCGTGGACGAAGGTGTCGACTTTCGCCGGCTCCTCCGTCCAGGCCATATTTTTACATTTATTTATATAGAGTAAAAAAGTTTGTTTTTGTTTAACGACACCACTAGAGCACATTGATTAATCAATTATCGGCTATTGGTAAACAAATAGCGTTGACAATCGGATTCAATTTTGTAATCAATCACCAGTTTGCCTCAAACTTTATTTGTTTTGTTTAACGACACCTCTGAAACACATTGATTGATTTATTAATCACCAGCTATTGGATATTAAACATTTGGTAATTCTGACTCGTAGTCATCAGAGGAAACCCGCTACATCTTTCCAAATGCAGCAAGGGATCTTTTATATGCACTTTCCCCACAGACAGGATAGCACATATCACGGTCTTTGGTATACCAGTCGTGGTGCACTGGCTGGAACGAGTTATATAGAGTAGGACAAAAAACCTGTACATTTTCGTCCTTGAGTGGGAGGGGGCATAGCCACCCCACCCCCGGTTCCTACGGGCCCTGATATAATTTCTGTGGTTATGTATCAAACAGGTCATAAGTTGCACATCAAAATATATATATATATATATATATATATATATATATATATATATATATATATATATATATATATATCTGTGTGTGTGTGTGTGTGTGTGTGTGTGTGTGTGTGTGTGTGTGTGTGTGCCACAATATCTTGTAATAAATATTGAACTGATAAACCGTGGACAACACACTGGCGTCTATAAATATTTTTCAATTTATAATCAGCTCCACCGACCTTGGTGGTGTCGTAGTTAAGCCATCGGACATAAGGCTGGTAGGTACAGAGTTCGCAGCCTTGTACCGGCTCCCACACAGAGCGACTTTTAACGACTCAATGGGTAGGTAGGTGTAAGACCACTACACCCTCTTCTCTCTCACTAACCACCAACCAACTGTCCTGGACAGACAGCCGAGATAGCTGAGGTGTGTGCCAAGGGCAGTGTACTTGAAACTTAATTAGATATAAGCACGAAAATAAGTTGAAATGAAATGAAATGAAATCAGCTCCTCTGGTTTTAACGACACTTTGTAAATGTTCCTATTAATTCAGTTACTTTATATAATTCGCTTGATTTATTTTACTTGTCCAGACACTCGTTCCAGCCAGTGCACCACGACTTGTATATCAAAGGCCGTGGTATGTACTACCCTGTCTGTGGGGTGGTGCATATAAAAGATCCCTTGCTGCTAATCGAAAAGAGTAGCCCATGAAGTGGCGACAGCGGGTTTCCTCTGTCAATATCTGTGTGGTCCTAAACCACATGTCTGACGCTATATAATCGTAAATAAAATGTGTTGAGTGCGTCGTTAAATAAAATATTTCTTTCTTTTTGTCCAGACAAGTAAAATACGAATGTACACACACATCTGCAAAGTTCATTGATTGCTCATGTTTGGAATGTATCAAACAATTGAAACAATGAATATAAAGAAAGAAATGTTTTATTTAACGACACACTCAACACATTCTATTATATTCTTTTATATGCACTAACCCATAGACAATGTAGCACATACCACGGCCTTTGATGTACCAGTCGTGGTGCACTGGCTGGAGCGAGAAATAGCAATGAACATAAAGTAAAAAGTTAAAATTATTATTTAAAGTTTGTTTTGTTTAACGACACTACTAGAGCACATTGGCTATTGGATGTTAAATATTTGGTAATTTTTACATATAGTCTTAGCGAGGAAACCCGTTACATATGTTTCCATTAGTAACAAGGGCGTTTGTTATACCAATAATGGCGCACTGGCTGGAACGAGAAATAGTCTAATGGGTCCACCGACGGGGATCGATCCCAGATCGACCGCGCATCGGGCGAACGTTTTACTATTGGGTAGGAATCTAGCTCACTCGGTAAGGTGCTCGGCTGAGGTGCTTGCGTCGTAGAATCGAATCACTTCAATTGACCCAGTCTCTGATTGGTTTTCCTCCCGTCCCAACCAGTGCACCACGACTTGTACAACAAAGGCCGAGGTATGTGCTATCCTGTCTGTGGGATGGTACATATAAAAAAGAAAGAAATGTTTTATTTAACGACGCACTCAACACATTTATTTACGGTTATATGGCGTCAGACATATGGTTAAGGACCACACAGATTTTGAGAGGAAACCCGCTGTCACCACTACATGGGCTACTCTTCCGATTAGCAGCAAGGGATCTTTTATTTGCGCTTCCCACAGGCAGGATAGCACAAACCATGGCCTTTGTTGAACCCTTGCTACTAACTGAAAAATTTAGCAGGTTTCCTCTCTTCGACTATATGTCAGAATTACCAAATATTTAACATTCAATAGCCGATAATTAGTAAATCAATGTGCAGGGGCGGATTATGGGGGTTCCCAGTTACGCGTACCCCCCCCCCCCCCCGGGCTAAAAAAACAACAACTCCACCACATAGATCTAAATTGAGGTCCTCGAAAAAATTATAATTTCAAATTATAAGCATTTACATATTGTTTCGGAACCTCTCTTCCCCCCCCCCCCCATTAAAGTATAATCCACCCCTGATGTGCTCTAGAGGTGTCATTGAACAAAACAAACAATGTTTGAGGCAAACTGGTGATTGATTACAAAATTGAATCCAATTGTCAACGCTATTTGTTTTACCCGTCGACGTAACACTGAGCAAATAATGTTAAATTGAGAGTAAACAATATATCAAGCTGGCAGGAATACCATAAAATGCAAAATACGAGAGACATGTTCAAGAGGGCGGACCAATCGCGATCGTTCGCTAAACTGGAATTGCGCTTAATCTGAGATAAATGTGATATGATAGAAGACGATATGGTACCAGTCACATTGTTCGTGAGCACTTGGCCTACTGAACAATCCCCTGGGTTCCTGTGTTTATTAATCACAGGAAATTATTAATTTACCGTTGTGTATTCTCTCTATGACGTGATACACGCATAAATTGGATTACACGGGGACCAGTATCAATTGCATTCAGCAAAACCAAAGCAGTCGCTTAAATTAAACCTACTGCAGATGACAGGGACGTTTTCATTTCCACATTCTGTTATTATTCTGTTCACAGTTTGTTATTAAAGCCAAAGTCTCGCTTCCTGTCTTTTATTAATGTAAAACAAATACACACACATACACTGGACGTAAGGCTAATAGGTACTGGGTTCGCTTACTGGTACCAGTTCCCACCCAGAGCGAGTTTAACGACTCAGTGGGTAGGTGTAAAGTCACTACACTGACTTCTCTGTCACTAATCAATATAACAACTAAACGCTAATCATATGTCCTGGACAGACATCCCAGATAGTTGATGCGTGTGCCCAGGACAGCGTGCTTGAACCTTAATTGAATATAACCACGAAAATAAGTATAAACAAACACACACACTCCCTCTCTCACACACACCCATGCACGCATACATTATATCCCATTCTCTCTGTCTCTGTGTCTCTCACATATACACACACACACACTATCCCTTTCTCTCTTTGTTTCTCATTGTCAGTCAGTCAGTCACACACACACACACACACACACACACACACACACACACGTACGTACACACACACACATACACACACACACATTCTCTCTATACATATCTCCCCCCTCTCTCTCACGCAAACACTCCATTATTTTCTCCATTCTCTTTCACACACACACACACACACACACACACAACACACACACACACACACACACACTCTCTCTCTCTCTCTCTCTCTCTCCATTCATTTCTCTATTCTCTTTCATACACACACACAAACACGCGCACACGCACACGCACACATACACACACACACACACACACACACACACATTCTCTATCTCTCTTGACTTTCACATCGTACATGCAAGGTTTTTATTTTTTTTATTTTAAGGATGAAATGTTCAAACAACAGGTTTGTAAAACTGTATATAGTGTACCTAGATGTGTTTCATTTTTTAAAACAATAATGTTGTTTTTCAGTGTTCCTCTTTCTTCATCTCTCTCTCTCTCTCTCTCTCTCTCTCTCTCTCTCTCTCTCTCTCTCTCTCTCTCTCTCTCTCTCTCTCTCTCTCTCACACACACACACACACATATACACACACTCTCCATTCATTTCTCTTTCACACACACACACACACACACACACACGCACACAGGCTCACACAAGCACGCACGCACGCACACACGCACGTACACAAACACACACACACACACACACACACACACACACACACACACACAAACACTGTAATTGAATCCGCCAATGCACCTGCGTATATAGCATGAATTATACATCTCTGCCAGTCTGTGTGTCAGGTTTACAATCAGTTTGCCAGATGATGCGTTGTAACATGTGCGACTCGAGTTTGTTTCGTTAGTATTTTCATACACGTCTTTGTTATTGTATGGATTGTGGTAGTGAGTACTTCGCAAAGTATGACAGGCAGCTCAAATATGTGTATAATATATTCAACGGATCCTCCCCCTTTGCACCCATACGGGTTCCCCTGGGTACGGACTTTGTAACAGAGACGTGTCGTAGTTGTTTTTACATTATTATAGCTACTAATGTAAAGTAAAGTTTGGTTTATTTAACGATGCCACTAGAGCACATTGATTTTTTTTATCATCGGCGATTGGACGTCAAACATATGGTCATTCTGACACTGTTTGTTTAGAGGACAAACCCGCTGTCGCCACATAGGCTACTCTTTTACGACAGGCAGCAAGGGATCTTTTATTTGCGCTTCCCACAGGCAGGACAGCACAAACCATGGCCTTTGTTGAACCAGTTATGGATCACTGGTCGATGCAAGTGGTTTACACCTACCGACTGAGCCTTGCGGAGCACTCACTCAGGGTTTGGAGTCGGTATCTGGATTCAAATCCCATACCTCGACTGGGATCCGAACCCAGTACCTACCAGCCTGTAGACCGATGGCCTAACAACGACGTCACCGCGGCCGTAATTATATTGGCATAGTAAAGGAGCGAGGGCGGAACGTAGCCCAGTGGTCAAGCGCTCGCTTCATGCGTGGTCGGTATTTCTCGTTACAGCCAGTGCATCACGACTGATATATCAAAGGCCGTGGTATGTGCTATCCTGTATGTGGGATGGTGAATATAAAAGATCCGTTCCAACTAATGGAATTTTTTTTTTTACTGAGTTTCATCTCTAAGGGGGTGGGGGAGGGGGTGGAATAGGAGTAAATTTGTTTCCAGAGACCCAACACCAATAAAAAAAGAAGAAGAAAGAAATGTTTTATTTAACAACGCACATGGTTATTATGGTTATATACTCTTCAAAAAAAGGTAGGGGAACCTGAAATATTAATGTTAATATCAACTATTAGACCGAACATACGTTTTGACCATAGACATCCTAGTAAAGAACGTTCAGGTCTGTCTGAACACACCGAAACACATTCCATAGTTTGCACGTGCATCACGCAGTTGCCCCGTACAATCAATGAATGAATGAATGTTTAATGACACCCCAGCACAAAAATGCACATCGGCTATTGGGTGTCACAAATGGTAAGTATATGAAAATATCATTTATATATATATTGCCCCGTACAAGTTCAAAGGGTGTCATTCTCGATTTTGACTATTTTCACGAAGGTCGATTAATCACTGTGGAACATTATTTCTGTCAATCTTTTTCATTCTGTTCATCATACAGTTGTTATTGTTTTGTTTTAGTAATTGTTATTGTTTGAATTTGCGATTTACTGATAAAAAACGTCAACTTTCAAATTTCACTTCTGACCCCAATCGTCCTTCAAGATATTTGGTGGTTATAAAACCTACTGTGATACTGAACTACATGTTGTAATGTTTGCTCAATTAATTCACTATTATGATATAAACATTCCCCACAGCTAATATACCTTACAATTTTAGCAATTGTAAATTCTTATTAGAGTTCCCCTACGTTTTTTTCGAAGAGTAACTATGGCGTCCGAGTTTGGCACACACTGAGTCAGGGTCTGGGTCTGGCGAGTGTGATAAAAACGTCTGGGTCTGTAACTGTTATGTGTCATCAGTATAATATATTAACTGATATTGATTTGTGACGTTCAATAAAGGTGTCTGAACTCTGGCTGACCGGTGTATTTCCTCCCAGTTCTTTGACACTGTCACTTACAGCACTATCGTGACTATGACAACAAGCTTTCGCCAACTTTGAATTTTGAAATACGCTCAAATGTCTCCGCTTCTGTTTTCTATGTCTCGTTCCAGCCAGTGTTCCACAATTGGTGCAACAAAGGCCGTGGTATATGTACTATCCTGTCCGTGGGATGCCTGGCTGCTAATTAATCGAAAAGAGTAGCCATTGAAGTGGCAGCAGCGGGTTTCCTCTCTAATTATCTCTGTGGTTCTTCACTATATGTCTGACGCCATTATAACCGTAATTAAATATGTTGAGAGCGTCGTTAAATAAAACATGGGCTGTTCATTCATTCATTCATTCCATGTCTCCTTGTTCTGTACTCATTTAAAGAACATAGTTATGAATATGCTACAAATAATAAGTCTAAAAGCAGTGGAAAGTGAGATTTGTGGTAAAGGTATTTTGAAGGGTGTTGTTCCGTATGATACATTGTGGCAACTTTAACTTAGATTCGTAACGTCTTCCCATACACAAGGCGGGTCATAGCCCAGTAGTTCAGCGCTCGCTCGATGCGCGGTCGGCGTGAGATCGATCCCCGTCGGTGGCCCTATTGCGCTATTTTTCTCGTTCCAGCCAGTGCACCACGACTGGTACATCAAAGGTTGTGGTATGTACTACCCTGTCTGTGGGATGGTGCATATAAAAGATCCCTTGCTGCTAATCGAAAAGAGTAGCCCATGAAATGGCGACAGCGGGTTTCCTCTCTCAATATCTGTGTGGTCCTTAACCATATGTCTGACGCCATATAACCGTAACTAAAATGTGTTGAGTGCGTCGTTAAATAAAACATTTCTTTTTTCCCCATACACACGATTCGAGTGGCTACGACAAATCGAATGCGACTAGTCTGTGCGATAAATCGCATGACAACGCCGCTAGTCAACCTCGCCGTTTAAGGGAAGCTATAACTTTCGCTCCCCATCACTCCCCTGAGACTAGTTTTTAAAAAAAAAACACTTTCAGCTAACCTTAGTATAGCACGTGAATTTATATGGTATCAGTACGGTAGTATCTTAAATGGCTCCCCAGAATCCAAATTAGGGGAGCAATTAAAGGGACATTCCTGAGTTTGCTTCAATTTTAAATATTTTATTGACTAACAGAGACTTTTTAACGATTGTAATTATATATGAAATATATATATATATATATATATATATATATATTTTTTAATTATTATTATATTTTATATATATATATATATATATATATATATATATATATATATATATATATATTATACGATTGTAATTATATATGAAATATATATATATATATTTTTTTTTTTTAATTATTATAATATTTTTTTTATTAGTGGTTGTATATTAAACATGTTTCTGGTCGTTCTAAAATTTGTACTAGGTTAAATTTCATTTTATTTCCTAAAATATTTGTTTTTGTGTGTACAAAATTATTTGAAGACAAAATCCAGATTGGGCTTCTTACAAATATACCAGAAACACATTTAATATACAGACACTGTTATTCTAAACAAGAAAATATATTTAATATGTAAGTCTAATCGTAGAAATATTTTATTTTTATGCAGCAAACTCAGGAATGTCCCTTTAAGCATTTACCTTAATTTGTTTTCACGTCGAGGTGTGATGTTCATGTCCGTTGTTATGTTTCCAACTTCCACAGCTTTTTAGTCCTTTAACCAGTCTGGTTGTCTGTCTGTTCATCTGTCCCACGTATAGTTTTCAGGATTTTTCTTTTCGCAATACCTCAAGATATTGAGTTTAAATGTTGTGTATAGCTTTATCGTGTACTGTTACAGATATCAAGTTTGATTTATTCATTTTTTACAGAACTTAGAAGTTACGAAAATTTGTATTGCTTTAGTAGTACTTTCAGAATGCTTAATGCTTAATAGTGCACCTTGTCGACCAATGTCAAAAACAGTTTTGTCACAATGTAATGCAGATATTCATTTCAAATTTTCAGACTTGGAAAGAAGGATGAATCACTTATATTTTTTTAATGTTTGAATATAGTTCAAGAGAGATGGTCCTTTCTGAAGAGCAGGAACTCAGTAATCGGATATCTTTTTTAAAAAAAATTTTAAATATAGTTTTAAAGAGGAAACCCGCTACATTTTTCCAATAGTAGCAAGGGATCTTGTATATGCACCATGCCACAGACAGGATAGCACATACCACGTCCTTTGATATATCAGTCGTGGTGCGCTGGCTGGAACAACAAATAGCCCAATGGGCCCACTGACGGGACTCGATCCCAAACCGACTGCACATCAAGCGAGCGCTTTACCACTGAGCTACGTCCTGCCCCAAAAAGATTTGGATTAAAAAACAAAACAAAAAACAAGACGAATATGAAAAAAAATAGAAGAAAGAAAAAGATAAGATTATTTTCAAAAGAACGCAGTTATGGTATATTATAATTACTCATGTTTTTTTAACATCTTACCCTAAGTTTTTCATTTCAAATTATTAAAGAAATTTTTGATATGTCTTCTGAAGAATTAGTTGCAGTATTGGATAACAATAAATACTTAATGCCCAGTAGTTTTGCCCTGAAGCAAAAATGCTTTAATGATTATGTACTTTTTCTCCGTTTATTATGTGCATGCATTCGTGTATGCAAATAATGTAAAGACATTACTATGAAACTGGAAACCTCCCATTTTGATCCGCGTTGTCAACGGACGCTAATTGCTAAGAAAGGGAAATATTCTAGCTGATCAAAGCTGTCACTGTTACTGATATCTGAAAAATATTAAATTACTACTATAAAATTTATCATATTTCGTAAACGGCGGTGTGAGACGAGCGGTAAATATTACAAATCAAATATGAAACATTGTTCAATACTGATAATGTGTGTATTAGGTCTTCTCATTAATAAAAGCAAATGAAAGGATGCCATTGGTTCGCTGCTATATATGCTTATTTTAGGTTTATTCCACTGTCGTACTTAGCGAGGGCAAACAAACTGTTGACCTCGCCCAAACCCATCCACCCCCACAAAAAAGAAAAAAAAACCCAAACCTCTCCCCCCCCCCAGAAACCCCCCAAACAAAACAAAACCCCACCCAACAACAAAAAATCCAAACAGAAACAAAAACAAAAAACAAAACAAAAACAAAACAAAACAAAAAACAAAATCAAACAAACAAACAAACAAAAACAAACAACAAAAAGGTGCCCTTTTTAGTTTAAAAGTACCCTTTTTGTTTAACCATGATCACACACACACACACACACACACACACACACACACACACACACAACACACAACACACACACACACACACAACACACACGCCCCCTTCCCCCAAGTTATTTAAGCCTTAGGTATGGCTCAGAAGCCAATTTCACAAAACATCGTAAGTTTACGTCTGCGACTAACAGTTATACCGGTCAGGTGTAACTTATATGTGTTTGGCTTCTATTTCAAGCAGAAAACTACATCATTACGGATGGTGAAGCATTGTAAGGACAAAAGAAAATTAAATATGTATACTCCAAACTACTAGTATATTAATGATCCTGTTAATAATAATACCAATTGTGATTTAGTCGTAGATTTACTTTTTATGTGCAAAACTATGTTTACTATACAATGTTTTGTAAAATTGGTCCCTGGTATTGATAATTAATATCATATGAATAGGCGAGCCGCGTCACCGATCACAGGCAAAATGTATGTTAACTTTATACTTTTTTCATCACGGTGTAATATAGCCTATACTGTAGATTGTACTAAACCAAATAACATCCGGCTGGGTCAAAGTTCGAGGTGCACCGAAAAAGTCCTGTAATTGGTCATGAATGTGACAGGTTTTTTTTGTTCAAATTTTTATTAGTTTCATCTGGGTATTAAATGTTTGCAATTTTATTTCATCTAGTACCACTGTGACACTGTGTCTTGTGCCTGAAAACTGTATAGGGTACCTGGTAAAAAAAGTACTCAAATTTTGTGCGGAACTATTATCTCTGAAATGAGCAGCTTCACCACAATTTTTTTCTAATTCACTTTAAGGGTGAGGGGCTGTAGTATTTATATCCGTGGTGTATATGTCGTTGATACGCTGCAGTTAGGAGTTTTAGTGACATATGTTACTTTTGTCGTCTATGGAATTTGATTTGGTGGTGTACACCCTGTAGGAACATCTGACACATCTGCTGCTGAATCTGTAAGGTATCAGTAATATATCCAAAGCTTATTATGCTGTCACGCGACATCCTGACTTGGTAGTTTAGACTTAGGGCCGAATGGCATGTGTATGGTCGCGTTGTGGACGCGGAACACGGAAAACGGATGCATTTAAAAATCCATTCTATGGTCATTAACAGCCGTATGTCCACACCGAGTCGAGAAGCGCGCAGATGGAATACTGCCTTCATTCATCACTTTGTAATATCCGGATGGGATCCTCTTCCCCGAACTTAAAAGTGCCCTCAAAATACATTACTTAATCTATAAAGTAAAGACACAGAGAATACTAAACGACTTCCCGTCTGAGGCCGGTTAAATTACAATGAGTGTGTTTTCAACATACGAGATGTAATATAAACGGTGTCACACGGGAACGAGTACTGTATTTTATTTATTACAGAACAGAACAGAACAGAACTTTATTTACTCTCAGGCCGTAAACCACGGCATATGAGGTACATAATACAATTATACATATATTTTGACAAGATGGCAAACGTATAAGTATTTCACACCAATGAACAAATATCGCACAGACTGACTTCCAAAATAACTAAACAAGATGTGAAAATTAACAGATCAAAGACCGGGGAAATGATGTCGCTTACGTCACTTCATTTAGCTATTTCTCAACAAAACTTTGCATTCCTACGCCACACATCTATCAATGAAGTTTACACAAACAATATTATAAACATATTCAAGGCTAAACAAAATTATTAAAATATATATTTAGTTAAATTACGCTGCTAACATTAATTAATAGAATCGATCACCTGATCAGAGGTCATGAACTCTCAAAAGGTATATTCCACAATGTGAAGAGACATAAATATCACATAGGTATTTCTTCCACTGCGGTGTAATACAATTGTCAGAGGAAAAGACATAATGTCTTGATGAAATGAGTGTTTTTGGAAGAAGACTGTTTTTTGTATAACGTTCCTTGGAATACTGTAGGTGCCCTTTTGTGATTGCGCGCTTCCCCCGTGGAATTTTTTTTCCACGCAATTACCTCTGAATACACAGGTATGCTTAGTACTAAGGGTAAAGGGGCGTATTTAATTATATGGACCTAATCGACAAAAGGGCAATCCAATGGGGGAAAAACCAGCCCAAAAGAACCCTACAAAAAAAAACAGATTAATTGAAAGCAAATCAATATATATATAGGGGGAACGGGCCCCTTGGTTCCCCTTATTTGACCCGCATTTGCTGTGTAGCAGTCTTTTTCACCTGCCACTCAGAGATTTGTAAGGCATCCTGACTTGTGTTGGCGTCCATAATTAATTTTCGGTACCCGGTGTCACATAATTGTCCCCAGCTGGGGGATGATGAGTTGATGAAAATATCGATTTTTCTCCCTTACAATCGGTAACAGGCTTTGGAAAAGCATCAGTTGCAACAATCACCTTTCTGCTGGCGGTGTCTTATTTGGTAATTTCAGCAGGAAGTGGGAAAACCGACCAGTGATCGCAATCATTAACATAACCGTGTGAGTCTGTGTGTGTTATACCGTTAGTGTGGTTGTAGTTGTTAGGGTCGATAAAGGTTGCCTGGCGTGAAACCAAGACCAGTAGTAGCAGAAGTCGCTTTGGGTGATGCAGACGGCCTGGCTATATAGCAGACGGCAACTGATGGTCTAAACCAAAACTTTCAGTGTGTAATGTTTATGTGTTTCGTGCTATGATGAAGTCGCTAATCGTTACAGTTACCTTCTGGGGATTTGCTTTTTTATGGGCAGTGTGTTTTGTACAGGTAAGTGTTAGTTTCTTTTCTTTTTTCTTTTTTTAAATTTTGTTTTGTTTTTGGGTGGTGGTAGAGTGGTGGGGCACCCGGCATGTTTGGGACGTGCCTGAAATGTAAAAAAAAAAAAAAAAAAAAAAAAAAAAAAAAAAAAAAAAAAAAGTGGGGAATTTTCGTTTTGTTTTTAGGGTGGGTTTATTCATAGAGGGAGGAAGTTACTGGTTTGTTCACTGATTTTGTAATTACATTGTACCTCATTATCGGCACCCAGTTATTATCTCTAAAAATACAATTAAGTCTTTCTTGGGCAGATTTTCGGAATAAATCTGAGTATGAGTCCAGGATTGGTACGCTTAATCCTTCGATGCATTTGCCAAGTGGTTGATTAATTAAAAGTCATCGATTCTAGTTCCAGAATAGAAGACACATTTATTTACACTCGGATCACCTATCGACGATATATAGAGGTGATTTACACACATGTTGTGCAGCTGCAGTAAAACAAGATGGCAAATGCAAAACTAGAAGAAACCAGGCCCAGGGTCCGATAGATCCACTAGCCCTTGGTCCCGGCTAGTGCATTTTCAGCCTGGGTTAGCGGAAATTATCAACTTTTTTTTATTATACTACATTGGGTATTGGTCAAAGCTTCTGTGAGGGCTAAAACATTTATCGAACACTGACTAAACTGTTAGCTGTATCATAGTAGAACATAACTAATTATATAGCAAAGTTTATGTACAATAATTCGAAATATCTACTTTTCAAAAATATATTTAATTATAGAGTTAATGTAAAAATACATAGTGTTTTAATAACAGACTCTTCTGGAGTTGTTTCCATTTGAGTGTATTTGGCCTAGGGCGGACGTATTTGCCTATATATAGTTTCCTTTCATTATGAAAATATAGTGAAATGCATCATCTGAATTGATGTTACATAGAGAACATAGTCTTTTTTTTTTGTTCTACGTTTTGCCATTTCCTTATTTTGAAAGGTAGAAAATGATTACTTGTCCGGAAGTAAACTAAACATAATTACAAACTGTCTGAGATAAATGGAAAAGATGCTTTTCAAACGAGAATGTTTTGAATAATCTGTAGGAAAGATATTTTGTATTCAGGTTGTATTTCACTTGCAAGTATTGGTCTTTTAGCCTTTGAAATTTATAAACTATTTTATGTTTTTGTTATGTTATGACATAACTAATAATTAGCCATTCTAAGTTTGTTTAGAGTTTCGTTAATGTAAGTTAACCATTTCAATTTACTCATTTGTTCGGTTGCGTTTATTAACAAGTATTTATATAATATAGCTGATATTTTGTTTGTCTTAAAAATAAATATGCAAACATCATGAAATTGTCCTTCGCAAATTTGGCTTGTCTTAAAAAAATTGAAGACATGTCTATTCCTCTGGTGTACTGGATTCCAAAACTTCATAAGAATCCATACAAGGAGAGGTACATCGCGGGGTCCAGTAATTGCACCACCAAAGCCTCATCTCAAAGACTGACTTTTTTTTAGGTATTGTCAGAAGGTCTTCGAGACAAGTCATATTAATCATATTTCGATTCTCAAGAATTCCAAAGAGTTAACTCGAAAACATTCACTCTCAATCCAGATCAAAGTTCAATAATATTAAAATATTTGATTTTTCAACATTGTATATATGTCCAACAATCCCATACGGCAAACTTTTAAAGAAAAAAAAGTACAGTCCTTAATCAATGGGATATTTGTTACCAAGAACGGTGAACGAAGATATAAATACATACATAACTATCTTCCACGGATCTGGACAATTCGTAAAGACCGATTTCCTCATTGGTAATATATATGTCACATTTGGGGATAGGACATGTAGACAGGAAATATAGGAATCCCCATGGACACCAACTGTGCTTCACCACTCGCTGATTTGTTTCTCTATGGATTAGAATTTCTGACTAATCTGGTTAAATCAAAATTCTGACTAATCTGGTTAAATCAAAACAAAGGAATCTGGCTAAAACTTTTAACTTTTATTAATAATGTTATACCATTCAATAATAGCAGAATTACGGATTACTTTCCATTGATGTACCCACAATTGTTAAAAATAAAAGACATCTGAAGGTATTAAATCAGATGTCTATGCATAAAGATTCAAAGAGTTTGAATACATAGAGATGCATAGAGATTCACAGAGATTAAAAGAGTTTGGTCTCTTTATGACAAAATAGATGACTTCAATTTTCCAATAGTCAATGTCCCTTTTATGTCGAGCAATTTTGATGTCTACATATCTCAACTTCCAAGATACCTCAAGACATGCTCATTGTATGCATATTTTACCCAACTCCATATTATTCTGGTCCAGAATTTGTTCCATCAACAGGATCGAATCACCTCGGTGGATCCAACCACAACTGGTCAAAGGCCGTGGTATGTGTTTTCCTGTCTGTGGGAAAGTACATATAAAAGATCCCTTGCTGCATTAGGGAAAAGATGACTACGAGTCAGAATTACCAAATGTTTGACATCCAATAGCCGATGATTAACTGATCAATGTGCTCCAGTGGTGTCGTTAAATAAAAACATTTTTTAAACTAAGCATATGAATAAGAATTTCTGACTATTGTGGTTAAATCAAAACAAAGGAATCTGGCTAACATTTTAAACTTTACTGTCCGCTATATTGATGATCTTATATCATTCAATAATAGCAATATTAAAAAGAATATAGGGACAACTGTGCTTTCAAATAGTTTAAGCTAACTGTCTATAGGTATATTTAAGTTTCTTTTTCTAAGTGTTAAAGCTTTCTTGAATTGTGAGCACTACTAGTGCTCTTTTGGATTGATAGAATAACCAGGGTGTTTTGTACATAAAATGACACGGTATTTTATAGCTGTCTTCTATATCGATGTTTATACTATTTAAACAAAATGATTTTTTGGCGGTTCCCTTGTTTCGAAGGTAACAAATTCGATTTTAATTTCCAATTATCACAGTACTCTAAAAATACATTTAAAGATTTCTAAAGATCACTGAAAGCGTCATCAGCATAAAGTAACACAGTAACAAAGTAATTATTATAAGTACATCAGGGTTGTTTACATATTTCAAATGTATACCGTTACATTGATGCTTAACAGATCTTGTAGATCATTCAAATATATAGCGAACAGAATAGGAGAAAGTGTCTCACCCTGGCGTATATCGTTTTGACATAGAAAATAAGACTAACATTTGTTATTGTGATTAAAACATCTAAACAACAGAAAATCAAGAGGGTTTTAGAACAGATTTTAGTACAAATGACCATATTTTCTCCTTATATGTATTATATGAAATAGTCAAACAACAAAAGAAGAAGAAAAAACTTTTTGCATATTTATAGATTTCTCAAAAAAGCAATTGACACAGTATGGGGAAAATGTTAAATTTAAATATAAATGGAATTTTATCTTAAATCTTCACTAATAAAACTTATACAATAGGTCAAATATCGTTACGTTCGATCTAGTTAACAGACCTATGAATATTCGATTCACTTAGTTATTGACCATTTGTGCCGAATTTACAAAGCCTACCTTTGACTTACACGTCTGTGACTACATGTATTTACAGTGATTAAACACCTGTCTTCGTAAATTCGGCGCTTTATTGTCTGTTTGCAAGTCAGTCCCCAAAGTTGTGATTTATTTCTGTCATTCTAAATAATTAATTTAATTTTACATGATAATCAATCGAAATAATTGAGAAATACGTGCACACAAAATACTAAAACTAGTATGTCCAAAAATCATCAATAAATAACAAAATACACACCGACTCGACATAATATTTACTGCCTTAATTTCAAAAGTTCTTAAAGGCATATTGTCACAGACCACTGACCTATTTAATGGTCTAACAAAGTATTGCCTGAGCAAAAATAATTTGATTTGTCCCTAAATGTACTTTATTCAACCATCTTCATAACCACCATACTCCATTTATTAATGATATTTTGTAAAAATAATTGAATTATGGCAATGGTCCATAATTCAAAAACTAAAATTGCCGGAAGGGTTGACATGGATTTCACTCCATCATGGTTCAGTTAAGTTGATGCAATAGCTAGATTTAGTTTCCAACAATTAATGTAATTTATATTTATTATCCATTTTTAGAGAAATACGGTCCTTAAATCCGTGACAGTATGCCTTTAAGCCGTGCCCTAATTCGTTTAATACTGCCCAAATTCGTTTAATACTGCCCTGATTCGTTTAATACTGCCCCCTAATTATTTTAGGCTAGATATGGCCCACGGGTTTCAGTTTCTCGTCTCTATGCTTTGTGGGTCGGGATTTATCTCAATCGGTTGAGTGCGTCGCAGGATCGAACCACCTAGGTGGACCCATTCAACTGATTTGGGTTTTTTTATCGTTCCAACCAATGCATCACAACTGGATAAAGGCCGTGGTATGTGCTTTCCTGTCTATGGGAAAGTGCATATAAAAGATCCCTTGCTTCATTAGGGAAAATGTGACGGGTTTCCTCTGATGACTACGAGTCAGAATTACCAAATGTTTGACATCCAATAGCCGACGATTAATTAATCAATGTGCTCCAGTGGTGTCGTTAAACAAAACAAACTATGATTTGTATAATGTAGGTGAACTAGAATGTCCCATACAAGCGATGGTGATACGAAAATGTATTTAAACAATTATGTTTTGTTTTATTGGTTGTTTTATGTTTTGTATACACTGCAGCTGTCAATTAAATTTGCATTTTATGATTTGTGTTCACGTCTACTGACAAGAAAAACACCATCATAACCGAACCCACCCACCCATCCATCCACACATCCACACAATGATGAACCTTATGAATATGCATGAACACACACACATGGAGAGAATATAGACAGACAGAAACACACACAATACAAATGTAAAATGTTCAACACACACTAACAAACACACACACACGCACGCACGCACACACACACACACACACACAGAGAGAGAGAGAGAGAGAGAGAGAGAGAGAGAGAGAGAGAGAGAGAGAGAGAGAGAGAGATGCACGCGCGCACACTCCCATTGAGAAACATCGGTGAGAGAATGAATGAATGAATGAATGAATGTTCAACGACACCCCAGCACGAAATATACATCGGCTACTGAGTTGTTCGGAGAAAGAAAAGAAATGAAAGAAAGAATAAGAAGGATGTAATATATCTTCCAGTCATCCCATTTCTTGAGACAGTTTTTATTACAATGTGAAGATATAATTCAATACAACCATTCCAATAGGACATTGTTGCCAAAATTGTGTGTATGTGTTTGTGTGTGTGTGTGTGTATGTGTGTGTATCTCTGTGTGTGTATGTGTGTGTGTGTATGTGTGTGTGTGCGTGTGTGTATGTGTGTGTGTGTGTGTCTATGTGTGTATGTGTGTGTCTATGTATATGTGTGTATGTGTGTGTCTATGTGTGTGTATCTATGTGTGTGTGTCTGTGTGTGTGTGTGTGTGTGTGTATGTGTGTGTGTGTGTATGTGTGCGTGTGTGTGCGTGTGTGTCTGTCTGTGTGTATGTCTATATGTGTGTCTATGTGTGTGTGTGTGTGTGTGTGTGTGTGTATGTATTGTATTTGTATATGTATATCACAGTATATGTATATATTTCTTTCTTTTGTTTGAAGATAAGTATTTTGTCTTCTCAAACCCAATCTGTGTGTCTGCCGCTGTAAATCCCCCGAGGTGAAGATACCGATTCCAATGCCTACTAAATACCTCATCTCCGATCAGAGTTCTGTTATACGTTTCGACTGCGGAAGTAGTGACATTTTCATTCAGGATATATGACATTTCTAATTTCCCTCGGTATTAAATAAATCAAAGAAGCGTGTAATTCCAGTACTCACGTGACTTGTAAGTTGGTCTTCTGTTAAGTGATGGGTTTTGGACATTGAAGCGATAATATGACATTCGTAGGTGGCATTCGTAGGTGACGAGGTATAGAGACGAGTACCTCTTTAACATACACGGATCGTTTGAAGTAAAATCGACGATAAAGCATTGGAATATTAACTGTTTTCAATGCGGTTCTGAGGTTCATACTTTCATGAAAGTAAAAAAACTATCAAGTTTTAAATGTGCTGGAGTGTCGTTATAGCTGGTAACTTCCATTTTTATACTATAACCTCGTTTTACAATGCAAAAGGGACCGTTTAAACAAAAACGTAACGCTTTGGGGGGGTATTATGGGGGGGGGGGGGGGGGGGGTATTACGAAACGTTATGGAGGAGGGATGGAGTATTTGTAATACAACTATCTCATTTTCATTTAAAAAGTAAAATGCAGCCAATCATTGCTATCTTGTTCTAAAACAAATGACTTTTAAAAAATCTAGAATACTATTTATTACCAAACCAAACAAACATAACTACACACAGAACATCCAATAAAATGTGTCAAATTGCGTCATAATGACAGAGAAAGCGGGGAAAGGGTATTGATAACGTTATATAATTTTAAAGGGCGGGGTCGTCTTAGCGTTACAAATGTCACATGGGGGTGGTAGTATTTAAAAAAAATCAAATTTTGCGTTATAGTTTTTTTCATCAGTGCTCATGATATAGTAATCTCTCTCTCTCTCTCTCTCTCTCTCTCTCTCTCTCTCTCTCTCTCTCTCTCTCTCTATATATATATATATATATATATATATATATACAGCGCTATCTTATCTTATCTTATCTACATACAAACCACTAATGGGAAAAGGACGCCTTGCATTTTGATTGGTGATGGCGAAGTAATATATATTTATTTGAACGTGACTTGGATCAGGCTAGCGAATGCGTCTTTAGTATTTTGAACAATGCCGTGTCTCGTGAACAGAAATATATATGGATGATCTACTGTAAATTATTAAATAATAAAAAATAAAATAAGTCTGACACAAAAGCTTTTAACAGATACCTTTCGTTTGTCGGATGGGGATTACATTTTCGCCGCTTTGCATGCATTGATGAGAAGGCGCTGACGTGAAAAATCAGCAACATAGCAAAACAACAGTTTAATCATTTCTCATGAAAATAACTTAGTGTTGTGATGGATGAACGAATCGGATTACTTTGCGGCGAAACACATAAAACTGTTTTTCAATTACCGTTTTGCGCCATCTCGATGCCGAACACGAAAGCACAATAAACATGATAAACGTTTTGTCACATTTTCGTTAGCGCAGTATAATGGATTCACGCCTCCCATGGTTTTTAATGATCGATATGGTACGAAGGCCGATGACAAAATCAAAGTGTTACTGCGCATTGGTGATATGAATAGCCATCGCCGTTCCAATTCAAAAACAAAGGTGAATTTAAATAATAAATGGTGAGCAGTTCCACTAAGTTGAGATGACTATATAACTAGTATTTTCATTTCCAGTGATGACTGGCGAAGTCATGTGTTGTGTAACTGGTTTAATGGTCTTCAGAACAACAGGAAATATGTCATCGGTTTCATACATCTTTGCATAGCTTCAAAGAAACGTACCACGTGAGTGATCGATCGATTCAAAGCAGATCTCAGTGCTCAGACATATATGACAAAAAGGATGATTTGATTGATTGATTCAAAGCAGATCTCAGTGCACAGACAGATATGACAATAAGGACGATTTGATTGATTGATTGATTGATTCAAATCAGATCTCAGTGCACAGACATATATGACAATAAGGTCGATTTGATTGATGGATTGATTCAAATCAGATCTGAATGCACAGACATATATGACAATAAAGACGATTTTATTGATTGATTCAAAGTAGATCTCCGTGTTTAAACATTTATGACAAAAAGGACGATTTGACTGATTGGTTGACTGATTCAAAGCAGATCTTCGTGCACAGAAAAATATGACAAATAAGGACGATTTCACCCATCCAAACAATCAAATTCTTTATTTTGTAAGACAATACCCCTTGAGCGCCAGAGTTTTGTGTGTAACTGGTATTGTGGAAGCATCTAGATCTGATGGAACGCCGTCCTAGCAAATTCCTATTAATAACCATCATAAAGTTCATGAATGTTGACATTTCATTAATACTGGATGGTATTCAAACTTTAATATACATGGACAATATTGACTAGACAGAGCTGGTCGCATCCACCGTGATTTTCCCTCCTTTTGATCTGGTTCAAATATGTTTCTACTGGTTAGTTTTGAGTCTATTCTCCAAAATCAATAACCCCTAATTTCCCTTCCATTCCCGCCCTTCACCTCTGTCTTTAATACACTGTCTGACGCTGGTATGTCTGAACCAAGATTGACGATATATAATATAGTCTGGCCTGTTATGTAATTTGCTTCTCTTTTTTTTTCTTTTTTTTTTTTACTATATTTTGTAAAATATATTTTGTTTTTCTTAGCTTCTTTGCATACCTACAGAGCTGGTTTAAGGATCCGTGGGGCCTGTAGCACAAATAACAGTGGGGGGGGCCCTTCTCATGATATATATTTTGCAACCCTCTCGGGGAGAGGGGAAAAATGACCTTGGGGAAATAAATGTACACGTCACCGCGGGACCCCCTGAAGCGCGGGTCAATAGCA